>NC_037682.1:70070615-70110603 GCF_003255815.1 Theropithecus gelada | reverse complement strand
CAAGCCTGTAATCCCAGCACTTTGGGAGGCCGAGACGGGGTTTCACCGTGTTAGCCAGGATGGTCTCGATCTCCTGACCTCGTGATCCGCCCGTCTCGGCCTCCCAAAGTGCTGGGATTACAGGCTTGAGCCACCACGCCCGGCCCATTTTGCCTGTTTTTGAATTTTTGTTTGGGTTTTTTTGTTTGTTTTTGAATTTTATACAAATGTAATCATACAACCTGTTCTCTTGGGTCTGGCTTTCACTCAACATTAAGTTTGTGCGTTGTTGTGTAATTATAGTTTTTTCATTCTTATCACTAGATATCACTGGTTCTCAAACTTTTTAGTCAGAATCACTTCTTAGAAATAATTGAGGGTCATAAAGAGCTATATGTTTATGTGGGCTGTATAATAGATAATTACCATTTTACAAATTAAAACAAATTGTTCAAGCACAAGAATATACAAGCAGAAATGTCACTGGCCATCAGAGTGATGACATCATATTATGTAGCCTCTAGAACATCACTGTATACTTGTGAGAGAATGAGTGAAGGTAGGACAAATTACATCTGAATATTATTATGAAAATAGTACATATTTCAAACTCCCTGAAAGGGTCTCCCTGCGAATTCCTGAATCACACTTTGAGAACTGCTGCCCTACAGTATTCCATTGTGTGAAAACACCACAATTTATTTAGCCATTCTGCTGTTTGTGGACATTTGAATTATCTCCACTTTTTGCCTGTTGCAAATAGTTTTACTTTGAACATTCCTTTTTTTTCTTTTCTTTTTTTTGAGACAGAATCTCGCTCTGTCGCTCAGGCTGGAGTACAGTGGCGCAATCTAAGCTCACTGCAAGCTCCCCTCCCGGCTTCACGCCATTCTCCTGCCTCAGCCTCCCAAGTAGCTGGACTACACATGCCTGCCACCACGCCCGGGTAATTTTTGTATTTTTAGTAGAGACAGGGTTTCACCGTGTTAGCCAGGATGGTCTCGATCTCCTGACCTCATGATCCACCCGCCTCGACCTGCCAAAGTGCTGGGATTATAGGCGTGAGCCACTGCGCCCAGCCCCATTTTGCACATTCTTATAATATGTGTCTTTTAATGAACATACTATGCATTTCTGTTGGGTATACATACTTAGACTTGGGATTGATGGGTCATCAGTTCAGTTTTGAGTGGAGATTTTGAAAAATCTGTAGGAAATGCAAGTGAGATTATTAACAGGAAATCGGAGGTGTCTGTCTCTACAACTTAGGAAAGAAGCCAATGTTGCATGTTGAAATTTGGGAGTAGGCCGGGCCTGGTGGCTCCTGCCTGTAATCCCAGCACTTTGGGAGGCTGAGGCTGGCTGATCACGAGGTCAGGAGATCGAGATCGCCAACATGGTGAAACCCCATCTCTACTAAAATACAAAAAAAAAAAAAATTAGCCAGGCGTGGTGCACTGTGCCTGTAGTCCCAGCTACTCGGGAGGCTGAGGCAGGGGAGTCGCTTGAACCCGGGAGATGGAGGTTGCAGTGAGCTAAGATCACGCTACTGTACTGCAGCCTGGCAACAGAGCGAGACTTGGTCTCAAAAAAAAAAAAAAAAATTTGGGAGTCATCATAATACAATTGACAATGGAACCAGAAAGTTTGCATAAGATTGTCCAGAGCAGAATAAGTTGCGTAAAAAGGGGACCAAGAACTGAACCTAGGGGAATATCAGCATGTCCCTGGTGAATATAGGAAGGGAAAACCGTGATTGAGACAGAAGGGGTTGGCTGGAGGTAGGAGAAAGTTGTCATTGTGGAAAGGTTGTGTAAAACATTGGAAAGTGTAAATTGGGCTTTGCTGTGGAACTCATTGTTGACTTTAGTGAGTGGATATTCAGCAAGAACGTATTGAACCTGTCCATGTGTCAGGTGCTGTTCTAAATGTGGAGGGGCGGTACGGCAGTGGTCAAAAAGGAAAACATTTTTACTGAAGATGGGTGATCCTTAGATCTATATAGTGACGGGCAGAGGGAGAATTTGGAGACATGGGAAAGTCAAGGCAAGGATCTTTTCCCACCTTCTCTGTCAGATGAACTCTTACTCAAACTTACGTGTTAGTATACAGGTAATGAATTTTGTTAGAGTTATTTGTGAGCAAGAGGAAGTCGCTTCTGAGCAAAGGCCTGAGGGCCGCCTGTAAGAAAAAGTTTGGGCCAAACGAGGGGCAGTGGCTCACACCTGTAATCCCAGCACTTTGGGAGACTGAGGCAGGTGGATCACCTGAGGTCAGGAGTTTGAGACCAGCCTGGCCAACATGATGAAACCCCATCTCTACTAAAAATTAGCCAGGATTGGTGGTACACACCTGTAGTCTCAGCTTCTCGGGGGGCTGAGACAGGAGACTCGCGTGAACCCAGGAGGTGGCGGTTGCAGTGAGCTGAGGCTGAGACGGGCCCACTACACTCCAACCTGGGCGACAGAAGGAGATTCTGTTTCAAAACAGAAAAAGAAAAAGAAAAAGTCTGGGCTTCTTGTCAGCCCTTTAGATAGTTCTGAAATCCTTTTCACTGACTTGTAGATTGCTCAACAACTTTCCAGAAGATCTGACCTCCAGATAAGTGAAGTTAAGGATTACATAATGTCTATTTGTGTCTCTATAGGACAGTGAACTGTGACTGCTTAGGGAATGTCAGTCCATTTAAAAGCATAGCTATGGGAATTAGAAATGGATAAATATTGCAAAATCTCATTTTATTCATCTAATTGTTTTGAGTAGCCATTCCACAGATTTTGAAGTACACCGCAACTGGCTTGCTATCACTCACAGTTTGCCAATATCACAGTGGTATTATGAGGTAAGTTTTAATTTTCACTTTTTTTAAAGATTCATATATAAACTAGGTAAATATTACTGATATTAAAAATGTTTTCTGACTGCGTGTGGTGGCTCACACTTGTAATCCCAGCACTTTGGGAGGCCGAGGTGGGTGAATCATGAGGTCAGGAGATCGAGACCAGCTGGCCAACACAGTGAAACCCCGTCTCTACTAAAAATACAAAAATTAGCTGGGCGTGGTGGTGGGTGCCTGTAATCCCAGCTACTCAGGAGGCTGAGGCAGGAGAATCGCTTGAACCTGGGAGGCGGAGGTTGCAGTGAGCCAAAATCACGCCACTGCACTCCAGCATGGGTGACAGAGTTAGATTCTGTCTCAAAAAAAAAAAGTTTTTTCTGCAACCATAGATCTAATTAATCTTTATAAAAATTGTGATCTCTTCTCAGTTCTGTCCTCTTGCACTACTAGGGAATCCCCTTACTTCAAAATGAGTTTCCCAGTCTATACATTGGGAGGTATAGTATCTACCACACTTTTTGAAAGAGCAATGGACTGGGAAAGAGGAAGAATTGGATTCTTAGGCCTGGCGCTGCCACTATCTAGTTACATAGAGAAAAGATACTTCATGTCTCTGGGCCTTAGTGTCTCATCTGGCACATGAGGATTTGGAGTGAGTTATTTCTAAGATCCTGTCTGTTGCTAATGTTTTGTGATTTTATGAGGAAAGGAATAATCAAATGTGATGTGTAGACATCAGGTAATATACAAACCATTCTCTCATATTGTTTATAAAAACAACACCTGTATTTTTATTTCTTTTTCTTTTCCTTTTTTTCTTTTCTTTTTTTTGAGACAGAGTCTCGCTCTGTCACCCAGGCTGGAGTACAGTGGCACAATCTCAGCTCACTGCAACCTCCGCCTCCCGGGTTCAAGCGATTCTCCTGCCTCAGCCTCCCAAGTAACTGGGATTACAGGCACCCACCACCATGCCCCAGCTAATTTTTATATTTTTAGTAGAGATGGGGTTTCACCATGTTGGCCAGGCTGGTCTCGAACTCCAGACCTCAGGTGAGCCACCCACCTTGGCCTCCCAAAGTGCTGGGATTACAGGCGTGAGCCACTGCACCCAGCTTGTATTTTTGTTTCTGGTACAAATTACTAAACTGTGTGTAATACTTTATGAAAAAGAGATATCACTTCAGAAATTTCTTGATCAAAAGCAGTACTCTGCTGACAGGGAGTTGGTTTTTTTGTTTGTTTGTTTTCTTTGAGATGAAGTCTCACTCTCACCCAGGCTGGAGTGAAATGGCACGATCTCAGCTCACTGTGACCTCTGCCTCCTGGGTTCAAGCGATTCTCCTGTCTTAGCCTCCTGAGTAGCTGGGATTACAGGCACCCACGACCACACCCAGCTATTTTTTTTTTTTTTTTTTTTTTTGTATTTTTAGTAGAGACAGGGCTTCACCGTGTTGGTCAAGCTGGTTTTGAACTTCTGACCTCAGGTGATCCACCTGTCTCTGCCTTCTGAAGTGCTGAGATTACGGGTGTGAGCCGCTGTGCCCGGCCCAGGGAGTTTTTTTTAAGGCAAATTTTGTGTGAGTTTTCTGTGAGTTTCAATACCATATATATAGTATTTTATATGTACATATAAAATGGAATACCATAACCCATGAGGTAGATCCTACTATCCTTGTTGTATAGGTGTGAAAACTGAGACTCAGGCCGGGCGCAGTGGCTCACTCCTGTAATCCCAGCACTTAGGGAGGCCAAGGCAGGCAGATCATGAAGTCAGGAGATTGAGACCATCCTGGCTAACATGGTGAAACCCTGTCTCTACTAAAAATACAAAAAGTTGGCTGAGCATAGCGGCGGGTGCCTGTTTTCCCAGCTACACTGGAGGCTGAGGCAGGAGAATGGCTCGAACCCACGAGGTGGAGCTTGCAGTGAGCCAAGATTGTGCCTCTGCACTCCAGCCTGGGCAACAACAGAGCAAGACTCTGTCTCAAAAAAAAAAAAAAAAGAAAAGAAAAAGAAAACTGAGACTTACATAGATCTAATATACGATTCTAAAGCTTGTATATTTTCATATGATTTCTGTTTTCACTTACTTGTTAGCAACTGTTCATTTAACTAATGGTTATTTGATCCCAAACAACGTGTCAGGCACTTACTAAATGCTGAAGATACAAAACGAAAAGGATAGTTTCTATTCTCCAGGATCATATAACTTAGTGAAACAAAATATAATAGCATTTGTGTACCATTTTGTTGTTTATAAATATGTTTCATATGTATTATCTCATTTAATCTTCATAATACCTCATTTTACAAATAGGGAAATTGTGTCTCTAAGGCAGAATTTGAACCTAAGTTAGTGAATTATTTGTTATTTAGATGAGTAGAACTATGTCATAACCAAGTTTATCAACTCCAGGTTTCAAATTAATTTCCTTTAAGTATAGTTGACTCTATTTAAGGAAATTGAAGACCATGTTAAATAATTTAGAAGACAGGTTTTAGTGTTCTGTTCAGTCTTACATAGGAATTGTTCTGTTAATTTAGGGCACATTTTAAGTGCAACTGCATTTCACTGTGGGGTGTTTTTTTTTTTTTTTTTTTTAAATTAGAGACAGGGTTTCACCATGTTGCCCAGACTGGTCTTGAACTCCTGGACTCAAGCGATCCACCTGCCTAGTCCTCCCAAAGTGCTGGGATTACAGGCATGAGCTACCGCGCCCAGCCTCATTGTGCTGTTTTAAAGACCACAGAATGAAAAATTTTAAATCTTTGCACCATCCTTGTTTATTCAGTTACTTAGGATACGTTTGGTCTTCTTTTTTTTATCACAGGCAACTTCAGAGTGGACGTTGGATTACCCCCCTTTCTTTGCATGGTTTGAGTATATCCTGTCACATGTCGCCAAATATTTTGATCAAGAGATGCTGAATGTTCGCAATTTGAATTACTCCAGCTCAAGGACCTTACTTTTCCAGAGATTTTCCGTCATCTTTATGGATGTACTCTTTGTGTATGCTGTCCATGAGTAAGTCTGGAGCATGTCATTTTGTATGGAAGATATTGAAGAAATATTACAGTGTTAAGTAGTATTAACTTATTCCTGATTTAGGAGGAGCAAAGTTTATATGATAGCAAATGCTAGAACAATGAAAAATTGTATTGTGCTTTAAACTACATGTTTAAATCTCTCTAGCTGAATCTTGTGGAATAAATGGGGATAAGGTGGAGTTACAAGGCAGAGGTAGAACAAGAGATTATGAATGTTGTGAAAAGAAGTAGTCCCAAGTATAGTCCTAGGGCCATTTCTCCCGCCCAGAATAGCTCCATATGTTTTTCTTTGCTTCCTTGCAGCAGGCCCCCAGAGGCTTCCGCCACCTACCCTATCTTGGGGGATGCACATGGTACATGCAAGGTAGCGCACACATATGCATTGTGCTAACCACCAAAGCCTGCTTTTACTGAGCTTTCATTCTAGTAAACTCAAGAAATTTCACTGAGTGCTTTTAGTTGTTTCCGTATGCTTTCCTTCATGAAGACTCTTCATTATTTTAAATTATGCTTATGTTTTAAATTTTTGTTTTATAACTTCTACTTATAAGTTAATTTTAAGTATTGAATACACATATATAGAATGTCTTGCACAGTGACTTCCAAGTACTAAGTTTCAGTTTCAGTTAATGTCAGTTTCCATTCTTTCCTAATTTTTTTTTTTTTTCCCAAGATGGAATCTTGCTCTGTCGCCCAGGCTGGAGTGCTGTGGCACGATCTCAGCTCACTATAAAACTCCACCTTCTGGATTCAAGCAATTCTCTTGCCTCAGCCTCCTGAGTAGCTGGGATTACAGGTGCACACCACCATGGCAGGCTAATTTTTGTATTTTTAGTAGAGACAGGGTTTCACCATGTTAGCCAGGCTGATCTTGAACTCCTGACCTCGTGATCCACCCACCTCGGCCTCCCAGAGTGCTGGGATTACAGGCGTGAGCCGCTGTGCCGGCCTCATTCTTTCCTAACTCTTAAGCTTGCTGATGTGATTGTGACAGAACAGTGACTAGTGTTCATTTAATGACCCTTGTCATAAATGGACCGTTTCTGTTTGTGAGGCCCTCTACACTGAACCCTTGCCCCAGTCAGTAAAGAGTCCCTTGGGAATGTCTTAACCCTTGCACATTCTCATTGAATAATCCCGTTTGAAACCCTTCCTTTCAATCTGTTTATGACCTGGCAAGAGTTGAAAGGGAAAGTAATTTTTAGTATACTCTTTTTAACTCAAAATGTTTGAATTCAGGCTTCCAGGGAAAGAGTATACCAGCACAAAGGGAGAGGAAATAGAATTCATTTCCATCTGCAAAGTAGAGGGAATAGTTAAAAAGATTGTTGAAAAGCCGGGCATAGTGGCTCATGCCTGTAACCCCAGCACTTTGGGAGGCCAAGGCTAGTGTACTACTTGAGCTCAGGAGTTTGAGACCAGCCTGGGTACCATGGTGAAACCCTGCCTCTACTAAAAATACAAAAATTAGCCAGCTCTGGTTGCCGAGGACTGTTGTCCCAGCTACTTGGGAGGCTGAGACAGAGGATCTCTTGAACCTGCGAGGTCAAGGCTGCGGTGAGCTGTGATTACGCCACTGCACTCCATCCTGGGCAACAGGCTGAGACCCTGTCTCAAAAAAAAAAAAAAAAAAAAATTGAAATCTGTGTGTCACTTCCCAGAACCAAGCATGATATACAGATTAACTTACTGAATTTTCTCAATGACCCCGTAAGTTTATTGCCTCTTCATGAGGGAACTGAGGCTCCATAGGGGAAAAGGAGGATACCTTTGCTAGTCCCCCTTTAATTGCATCTATTATTTGTTTTAGATTTATAATGTTAGAATTTGCCACTATTCAAATATAACACATTTTAAATATCGTCCATTGTAAAAACTTTGGAAAAGCACACACATGCAAAGTAAAAATGATTCATACTCCCCCACCTGTACTAACCACTATTAACATTTTGGTGTATGTTAGTTTAGTCTCTTTTCTGTGTTCGAATATAATTTTCATAAAATAAAAATAGGATTTTACTGTTTTGTCACCTGCTGCTGTTGTCACTTAGTAATATATCTCAACATTTAAATGTCATGCATTTTTACATAAGGGTTTTTTAATTATCATTTGGACCGTCAGGAGCTGCACATTTGCAGTTCTGTTCTTAATTTGGCTGGTATTATGTGATATATAATTTAGAGTGCTAAATCAGCCTGGTCTGCAGTTTCTACTCTTAAGGACTGAAATAATGTATGCTCTCTCAATTTTCAAAATCCCTACTTTGGGGTTTACATGACTTTTTATTTTTAATTTTATTAAATGAAGACTTTGTTTTAGATCAGCATAGCTTAGAAAAAGACATGGAATAGGCCCTGAGGTCCTTGTTTGTGCTACCCCCTTTTTTTTTTTTTTCTAGTGACAAGGTCTTACTATGTCTCCCAGGCTGGCCTCAGACTCCCAAGCTCAAATGGTTCTCTCACTTCATCTTCCTGAGTAGCCAGGCACCTGCCACCCTGCTCAGCTTGCTGTGACCTTTTTAAGAAATCAAGAATGGCATGGACTCTGGGATGCCAGGGCAGGAGGATCGCTTGAGCCCCGGAGTTTGAGATCAGCCTGGGCAACATAGTGATACCCTATCCCTTCTAAAAAAAGAAAGAAAAATTGGAAAAAAAAAAAAAAAGAATGGCACGTAGTTTGTCAGGAATGACTAATGTATCATAGTTTACTCTGCAGAAGTGATGTTCCAGTGAAGAGCAAAGTTGTTTCTGTTTCTTTCCTAATGTTTCAATGTAGGTGCTGTAAATGCATTGATGGAAAAAAAGTGGGTAAAGAACTTACAGAAAAGCCAAAATTTATTCTATCAGTATTACTTCTGTGGAACTTCGGGTTATTAATTGTGGATCGTATCCTTGATATTCTATGTACTATTCCCTTACTTATTCTGATATATACTAATATAAGATTAATGTTTTCTGTAATAATGATTGGAGATGTGAGTTGCTTCTGAAAATGGGTGTGGGGTGGGTTAGTAGGCTCACTTAACTGTGTGGTCTCTGCCCAACTTCACTGGACTCTGAGGTTAGAGTATTTCATTTCTGAAAAATTAGTGGGATATGTGAGAACCAGCTAAATCATCAATAAAACAATGTACTGAGATTGTGAACTATTTTTATATTAATCTGATATATATATTCAATAGTTTTATAACACGTTATTCCAAATACCTTTAATTGGAAAAGGCATATCACAGTGTGCGTGTGGGAATGGTCAGGCATTCGTGCTTTTCTACCATCTTGGCTTACCACATATTAAAAGGCAAAGTTTTTAAATTCAAGGCTTCTGAATGTAATTAAAATCCTCATAATGGACGCTAATAGTTGCAATTTTCATAAAGGTAGCCTGGTGTGGAGGAAAGCACCCAGACTCTGGTTTCAATGTAACCTGAACTCAAATCTTAGTTGCCATCAGCAGCTTTAGGACCATGAATGGATGAATGTCTCTGAGGCTTAATCTCTTAATCTCTAAAGTATTTCTAAAGAGGATAATTCTAAATACCTCACAGGTTCATTGTGAGGCTTAATACATAAGATTGTATATGTCCTATAAACAATGCAATGCTGCATGCAGGTGGCTTTACTAGCAGTTAGGTCCCTTCCTTTCTCATCCCTAATTCTAAAAAACAAATAAAAAACTTCTTGCCTCTTAGCTGTGGGGCCTTTAAGGTAGAAAAGGTAGGAAAAACCTGGGAAAGTTTTGTTTTTCTTCTTAAACATAAATTTCTTTTTAAATGAAAAAAATATATATATTTTAAATCATCATCTAGTCTAAGATGTCATTGAACATAAGTTTCTTTCCTTTTTTTTTTTCTTTTTTCTGAGACAGTCTTGCTCTGTCACCCAGACTGGAGTGCAGTGGCACAATCTCAGCTCACTGCAATGTCTGCCTTCTGGGTTCAAGTGATTCTTGTGCTTCAGCCTCCCAAGTAGCTGGGACTATAGTTGTGTGCCACAAAATCTAAGTTTTGTATTTTTGGTAGAGATGGGGGTTTGCCATGTTATCCAGGCTGGTCTTGAACGCTTGGTCTCACGTGATCTACCCATGTCAGCCTCCCAAAGTGCTGGGATTGCAGGTGTGAGCCACCACGCCCCCACATGTAAGTTTCAACTAAAGATTTGACTATGGTGTTTGCTTTGGCAAAATGGGAATGATACAGAGATTAGCAAAACTAAAAATATGTATTTAGGCCTGGTGCAGTGGCTCACGCCTGTAATACCAACACTTTGGGAGGCCAAGGTGGGGGGATCACAAGGTCAGGAGTTCGAGACCAGCCTGGCCAACATAGTGAAACGCTGTCTCTACTAAAAACACAAAAAAATTAGCCGGGTGTGGTGGTATGCGCCTGTAGTCCCAGCTACTCAGGAGGCTGAGGCAGGAGAATCGCTTGAACCCAGGAGGAGGCGGAGACTGCAGTGAGCCAAGACTGCGCCATCGCACTCCAGCCTGGGTGACAGTGAGACTCCATCTCAAAAAATATATATATATATATTTAAAAAAAAGATTTGACTCTGTTTATAGAAAACTTATTTATGAGCAGTCCACATTAGTAGTAGTATTTTTTGTCTTTAATTTTGCTGTTAAAGCATTTGGAATTTCTATACTCCATCAGCTGGTATAGTTCATTATGAATTTGATATCCTCTGTTGTCTTTCCTTGACCTAAGTCCAGATATTCATTTTCAGTACAATGGCTTTTTATTTGGATTAATGCTACTCTCCATTGCACGATTATTTCAGGTAAACATAATTGTTAAATTAGATTTTTTCGCTTTTAGATAAGTTTTTAGATTGTAAAAGGAACAGTGTAGTGGGTGATGGGTAAATTTATTTGACTGTTTTGAGTTGCCAAGTGCTATAGACACTTTTATTGGGTATTTCTCACAAATTCCATGTTCACTTTTGACTGTGATTTTCTTCATTTAACAGATAAGAAAATTGTACTCCAAAAATTTATTAGCATGTGGCAGGCCTGAATTAAATTGAGTTTTTGTTTGTGTTTTGAGACAGTCCCACTTTGTCACCCAGACTGGAGTACAGTGGCGCAATCTTAGCTCACTGCAACCTCTGTCTCTTGGGTTCAAGCCTCATGAGTAGCTGAGATTACAGGTGCACACTACCACACCTGGCTAATTTTTGTATTTTTAGTAAAGACAGGGTCTCGCCATGTTGGCTGGAACTGCTGACCACAAGTGATCCTCCTGCCCTGGCCTCCCATAGTGCTGGGATTACAGGCGTGAGCCCCTGGGCCTGCCCTAAATTACATTTTCTTTCTTTTCTTTTTTTGTTTGTTTGTTTTTTTTTTGAGACTGAGTCTCGCTCTATCACCCAGGCTGGAGTGCGGTGGCGCGATCTCGGGTCACTGCAACCTCTGCCTCCCAAGTTCAAGTGATTCTTGTTCCTCAGCCTCCCAAGTAGCTGGGATTACAGGCACCCACCACCATGCCCGGCTAATTTTTGTATTTTTAGTAGAGATGGGATTTCACCATGTTGACCAGGCTGGTCTCAGACTCCTGACCTCAAGTAATCTGCCCGCCTCAGCCTCCCAAAGTGCTGGGATTGCAGGCATGAGCCACCACGCCCGGCCCTTAAATTACATTTTCTTTGTCTGGTTGGGATAATTTATGTATAAATGAAATCTCTAGCAGCAGTCTTTACAATATAATAACTATGATGGTGGTACTTTACTATCAGCAGCATTAAGATTAATGTAATAGAAGGGGATTTGGAATCAGAAGAACTGTGTGTAATCCTGACTAATGTTAATGAGCTATGCAACTCAGGGCTTACTCGAATACATGGGTACTTAAGATTACATACATTCCATATATCTTTTTTTTCCCCCCCCCAACGTCTCGCTCTGTCACCCCAGGCTGGAGGGCAGTGGCGCTATCATGGCTCACTGCCTTCTCAAACTCCTGGGCTCAAGCAATCCTCTCACCTCAGCCTCTTGAGTAGCTAGAACTACAGGTGCACGCCACCATATATGGCTAATTTTTTTTCTTTTTTTTTTTTTTTTTGGTAGAGAAGGGGGTTTCACTATCCAGGCTGGTCTTAAACTGCTGACCACAAGTGATCCTCCCACTCTGGCCTCCGAAAATGCTGGGATTACAGGCAGGTCTTGAACTCCTGGCCTTGAACAATCCTCCTACCTCTGCTTCCTGAGTCTCTGGGATTACAGATGTGTGCCACCACACCTGGCATACATATATCTTATTGAGTAAACTTTAGAACCATTCTGTGAAGTTGTTGGAATTATTATTCCTCCTATATAGGAGGAAATCAGAAATTCAGATTTCGGGGCCATCCTTTTGTACATGGAATCAAAGTCTTTGGGAATGGGGCTTAAGAATCTCTAAGGAATTTTGATACACCATCAGGCTTGGGAACCATTAAGTGAAGGCAAGTTATTTAACCCTCCTAGCCTCATTTTCTCCATAAAATGAAATTTACCGCTACATTCTTAGTTGTAAAATGGGGCTACTTACCTCACAGGGACATTGGAAAGATCAAATTTGATAATCTAAAGTTCTTTGTCAACTATAAATGTCTGGATAAACTTTTCTCTTTTAACCATAAAAAGCCACATAGTAATTAGAATATAATTGGTGTTCAGTGAATATTTGTTGGATGCTTGTTGAACAAGTAAAATTTGACTATGGAATCAGCTAGACCTTACCCAGATCTTAAATAAGTTATAAAATTGAAGAGAGACCTGGAAGCATTCCCACTCTTTTTTGTTATTACTCCTAAAGCTACCTATTCTAGACCGTACCTGATGAGAGAAGGAACCTGGCCTTTCATGGTCCCTGTGGCAGTTTCCCCTACAGAACATCAGGACTGTTATCTCATTTAATCCTTCCAAAATTCCTGTGAGGTAGGTAGATTTCAGACTTCTTCTTTTTTTTTTGGAGACAGTGTCATGCTGTGTCACCCAGGCTAGAGAATGCAGTGGTGCAGTCACAGCACACTGTAACCTCAACCTCCTGGGCTCAAACAGTCATCCTGCCTCAACCTCCAGTTAGCTGGGACCATAGGTGCACACCACCACACCAGGCTAATTTTTGTCTTTTTCAGTGGAGATGGGGTTTCGCCATTTTGCTCAGGCTGGTCTTGAACTTCTGGGCTCAAGCAGTCTGCGCATCTCAGCCTACCAAAGTGCTGGGATTTATAGGTGTCAGCCACCGCACCCAGCCAAAGTCTTACTATAACTTCTTAGTTACAGTAAGCAGCTGGTTTTGTTTTGTTTGTTCTTTTTTTTTTTTTTCTTTTTTTTTTTTTGGAGACAGAGTCTTGCATTGTCACCCAGGCTGGAGTGCAGTGGCCGTGATCTCAGCTCACTGCAACCTCCACCTCACGCAATTCTCCTGTCTCAGCCTCCTGAGTAGCTGGGATTACAGGCGCCCCACCACCACGCCTGGCTAATTTTTTGTATTTTTAGTAGAGACAGGGTTTCACTATGTTGGCCAGGCTGGTCTCGAACTCCTGACCTCAAGTGATCCACCCGCCTCGACCTCCCAAAGTGCTGGGATTACAGGCGTGAGCCACTGTGCCTGGCCTTTGTTTGTTCTTTTTCCATCACAATACCTTTAGTTTTCCTAAGTAGTGTTAGGATCAAGTGCCTTCAGCCTGATAGTGCTGGTGCCTTCAGCCTGATAGTGCTATATAAGTTACCTAATCTACAATATAAAATTTAATTGATATTTTTGGTAGCATAGCATCATATATATTTGTTCATGTTCTCATTCCCAGCCTTCTTTGGAAATCAACTTCAGCTATTCTGAAACTGTGAGGGGTGAAGGTAATTTAATTCTCTGGGTTCTAATTCCTAGGTGAGAATTTGCAGTCTGTTATTACTGATGACATGTAGGATATGATCTCAGCATAAGGCTTAGTACTTGATAAATCTTTGTTGGAATAATGAATTTATGAACACACTATGCTCAGTATAAAAGCTAGCTGGGCTGGCGCAGTGGCTCATGCCTGTAATCCCAGCACTTTGGGAGGCTGAGACTGGTGGATCACTTGAGGTCAGGAGTTCGAGACCAGCCTGGCCAACATGGTGAAACCCCATCTCTACTAAAAATACACAAAAATTAGCCAGGCGTGGTGGTAGCACCTGTAATCCCAGTTACTTGGGAGGCTGAGGCAGGAGAATTATTTGAACCCAGGAAGTGGAGGTTGCAGTAAGATGAGACCGCACCATTGCACTCCAGCCTGGGCAACAAGAACAAAACTCCGTCTCAAAAGCTAGCTGGAATCACTTGCCTATGTTTTCCTTATATTGGTTATAGAATATTTACCTTGGGCCAGCCATGGCGGTTCACGCCTGTAATCCCAGCACTTCGGGAGGCCAAGGCGGAAGGATCACTTGAGGCCAGGGTTTGAGACCAGCCTAGGCAACAAAATGAGATCCCGTCTCTACAGAAAATGAAAAAATTAGCCAGGTGTGCTGGTGTGTACCTGTGGTCCCAGCTACACAGGAGGCTGAGGCAGGAGGATCTCTTGACCCCAGGAGGTCAAGGCTGAAGTAAACCAAGATCAGGCTGTTACATTCCAGCCTGGATGACAGTGAGAAGAAAAAAAAATTTTTTTTTTTTTTTGAGACACAGTCTTGCTCTGTTGCCCAGGCTGGAACGCAGTGGCAAGATCATGGCTCACTGTAGTCTCAACCTGGGTTCAAGCAGTGCTCCCACCTCAGCCTCCCAAGTAGCAGGGACTACAGGCGCATGCCACCATGCCTAGCTAATATTTGTATTTTTTTGTAGAGACAGAGTCTCACTTGTATTGCCCAGGCTGTTCTCAACTCCTGACCTCAAGTGAGCCTCCTGCCTTGGCCTCCCAAAATGCTGGGATTCCGGGTGTGACTTTAAAACATCTTATTATAGAACATTTAAATCATACAAAAGTAGAGAAAATAGTACAATGATCTACACACACACGGATTATTTTAAAACACATCCCAGATACTATATTTGTATTTCAGAATACATCTTTAAAAGTAGGTATTTGGCTGGGTGCAGTGGCTCATGCCTGTAATTCCAGCACTTTGGGAGGCTGAGGTGGGTGGATCACCTGAGGTCAGGAGTTTGAGACCAGCCTGGCCAATATGGTGAAACCCTGCCTTTACTAAAAAATACAAAAATTAGTCAGGTGTGTTGGCACACACCTGTAGTCTCAGCTACTCGGGAGGCTGAGACAGGAGAATTGATCGAACCGAGGAGGCGGAGGCTGCAGTGAGTCAGGATTGTGCCACTGCACTTCAGCCTGGGCAAGACAGAGCAAGGCTCCATCTCAAAAATAAAAATAAAAGGTATTGTTTATTTGTATTATTTATTTATTCATTTTGGAGACAGGGCCTCACTCTGTCACCCAAGTTGGAGTGCAATGGCGTCATCATGGCTCACTGCAGCCTCTGCCTCCTGGGCTGAAGCAGATTCTCTTACCTCAGCCTCCAGAGTAGCTGGTGCTACAGGTGTAAGCCATCGCGCCTAGCTAATTTTTTTATTTTTTTGTAGAGACAGGGCCTCCCTATTTTGTCCAGGCTGGTCTTGAACTCTGGGGGTCAAGCAATCCTTCCTCCTCGGCTTACCAAAGTGCTGGGATTACAGGTGTGAGCCACCACACTCAGCCTAATTTTAGTTTTTTTAATAACCTTTTTGTAGAATAATTTTAGCGTTCCAGAAAAGTTGTAGAAATAGGACAGAGTGTTCCTATATACCCCTCACCCATTTTCCCCCATTACCACCTTACATAACCATGGTACATTCATCAAGACTAAGAAAGCAATATTGGTGCATTTGAATTTCACCCATTTTTCCTTTAATGTCGTTTTTCTGTTCCAGGATTCAATCCAGGATACTACATTATTGCATTTCATTTATCCTGAATTTTAAAGTGATATTTCCCTTTTAAATCTCCTAGAAAAGGCATATGGAAGGAGCATTTCTCTTTGCTGTTCTCCTACATTTCAAGCACATCTACCTCTACGTAGCACCAGCTTATGGTGTATATCTGCTGCGATCCTACTGTTTCACTGCAAATAAACCAGGCAAGTTTTGGTGATAATAGCAAAAACATTTTCGATTTTTTCCTTACTGTGTTGACTTGGTGGCTTGCTTGATAAGAAGGTTTTATGGAGCACAGCAGATACCTCAGCGGCTGATCCCGTAAGCCCTTTACCCACTCTCGCTTTTCTGTGCTCTTGCCACATCATGAATAGATTGGTGTACTATTGTGGGATACTTCTAGTTTTAGCACATGATATAGGTTATGGTTAATGTTCCTTTCCATCTTCCTGGTTACTGATAATGTTCCTCTTCTGTAGATGGGTCTATTCGATGGAACAGCTTCAGCTTTGTTCGTGTTATTTCCCTGGGACTGGTTGTTTTCCTAGTTTCTGCTCTTTCATTGGGTCCTTTCCTAGCCTTGGTAAGCCTTTTTTTTTTTTTTTCTATTAATACATGTTCTTTGTTGGTGTTTAGAAAACATAATAAAGCCAGGAATATATAAAATAAGTAAAAGCTACTTTTTTCTTAGTCTTCCTACCCAACTTGACTCCCCAAAGATAGGGTATTATTCCTTTTTTTTTTTTTAAAGATGGAGTCTCGCTGTATTGCCCAGGCTGGAATGCAGTGGTGTGATCTCGGCTCACTGCAACCTCCA
Source organism: Theropithecus gelada (assembly GCF_003255815.1). Lineage (NCBI taxonomy): Eukaryota > Metazoa > Chordata > Mammalia > Primates > Cercopithecidae > Theropithecus > Theropithecus gelada. Next base: position 70,094,036 of record NC_037682.1, on the reverse strand, counting down.
CCTCCTGGATTCAGGCGATTCTCCTGTCTCAGCCTCCTGAATAGCTGGGATTACAGGCGCATGCCACCACGCTTGGCTACTTTTTGTATTTTTAGTAGAGACAGGGTTTCACCGTGTTCGTCAGGCTGGTCTCGAACTCCTGACTTAGGTGATCCACCCACCTCAGCCTCCCAAAGTGCTGGGATTACAGGTGTGAGCCACCGCTCCTGGCCCAATAGGGTAGTATTCTTTCAGACATTTTTGTGCACATTCAAATATGTATATATGTATACATGTATATGTTTATACGTTACACATACACAAACACAGAATTGATCTTCATTATTTGTATATTCTGTCCTTGTAAGTTTACCTACTTGATAAAATGTATTTGTAACAAAATCAATAATTTTGTAGTCTTACATGGACAGCAAACATTCTAAAGTGCATAGAATTTAACAGATGTTCAGATATTTTCTTTTTTCCTCTTCTTCCCTGCCCTGAAATCAACTAATTAATTTTAATTCTTACTAAAACTGAAATGCATCACATCTTTCGTAGTCTTCCCAGCTCTCCCCTTCACCCTAGTAGACATGGATAAGCTACAGTCTGTGTTTTGCTTTGTAGCTTGTAAATTCTTCCATTATTATACTTACAATAGTACGGACTGGTATTCAAAGTATTTTTGTGTATATTGTCCCACTGGAGAGTGGACAAAGTGAGACCAAAAAAGGTTCTGTGAACTTACATTGTGGTGAGCATACAACCACTTACTTGAAGGAATAGAGACTAGAACCCAGACCCCATAACATTCTACACACTATACCATAGAGAGTTCCCTAGTTCTCTTTTTGAATTTGAAAAAGATTGATGACTGTTTAATCAGTTTCATTTCTCTTTTCAACAGAATCAGCTGCCTCAAGTCTTTTCCCGACTCTTTCCTTTCAAGAGGGGCCTCTGTCATGCATACTGGGCTCCAAACTTCTGGGCTTTGTACAATGCTTTGGACAAAGTGCTGTCTGTCATCGGTATGGTAGCGAGCATTTTTAACTCAGACTCTGAATATTGAAAGGACTAGGCACGTGGAGAAATGGAAGAACCTTTGTGTTTTGAATGTGGCCGAATTGTTTGTTCTCCAGTCCTGCACTTCAGCCTTCAGGATGAACAGGGGGAGCAGTTCTTGGGACTGAGGCTTTAGTGCAATAAACAGACTGTTTTCCTTATAAAAGCTCCTTGTGGTAATGAGGTTACTGATCCTTTCCTGTGGAAAAAGTAAAATATTTAGATACTTTATAAAGGTAATTTTTGCCTTAATTAAAAAATTATTTGGCAGCAGCAGTTAACCCTACTTCCCCCCCACCCACCATTCCTATTCAAACCCCTACTTATTTTTAGAGACAGGGTCTCACTGTGTCAGCCAGGCTGGAGTGCAGTGGTGTTGAGATCATAGCGCACTGCAGCCTTAAATTCCTGGGCTCCAACAATCCTCTTGACTCAGCCCCCTGAGTTGCTGGGACCACAGGTGCATACTACCACACCTGGCTGATTTTTAAATTTTTGTTTTTTAGAGATGAGGGTCTCACTGTGTTGCCCGGAGTGGGATCAAACTTCTAGTCTCAAGTGATCCTCCCACCTTGGCTTCCCAAAGTGCTGGGATTACCAGCACAAGCCACCATGCCCAGCCCACTCCACTTTTAAACCTAAACATATAAGAAACAAGAAAGAACAATATGTAAGTTGTGACTGTGGGTATTAAACCAATAAGGAAAATAACCCTGCATTTTAACATGAGATGAGAAGAAATGAAAAACCCAGGCTATGCTGTTTAAAATTTGGGTTATAATGAAAAATAAGTTATGCTTTGAGATGGTTCTACTAAAAATAACTCACTCTGGGTAACACAGTCTTTCATTTGTGAATACAACCTAGCTTGGTGGGAAAATGGCATGATCAAGAGTAGTGGTCAGCAAACTTTTTCTGTAACTGGCCAGATAATATTTTGAGCTGTGCAGGCCACACCCAGTGCATGTGTGTATGTGTGTCTGTGTCTGTATTTCTGTATGCACACATTTGTTTAAAACTTTATAAAAGTAAAAACCATTCATAGCTTCAGTGCTATACAAAAACTGGGCACAGGCTAGATTCGGCCCTTGGACTCCAGATCTGGAATCTGATGACTTGGTTTGGAGGCTCACCTGCATAAATTGCTATCGCAATGTGTGGCATTGACAAGTCATTTGCTTCCTTTCGTCTTACTTTCCTCACTGTACGAAAGGCATGCTAGTACTTTACGTGTTCCCATACGGTGTGTTGTGAGGAACAGAAGCAAAATTTAAAAAGTACTAGGTTATCAGCAGCAGGGACTTTGGAGCCAGACAAACCTGAGTTCAGTTTTACCACCTATTAGTTGTGTGACTTTGGGCAGGTTACTCCATCTCTGTACCTCACGGGGCTAAAAGTAGTAAGTGCAGAGCCCTGGGCACATGATAGACACTCCATGCATGGTGGCCACTCTTACTGTTTTTGATAAGTACTTGGAGGAAATCATACACTGTGTATGTGATGACCTATACATTGTGTCACCATGTTGCTCACTGTGAATCTAGCTTTGATGTACATGGCATTCTTACAGAGTAATTCCTAACATTTATATTTCAAAAACAGCTTTAGACAGCCAGCACAGTTTGAGGTACAAGGGTCAGTTGCCTTGTCTGAGTCTGGAAGCTATACTGTACCTCACTTGTGTGTCTGTCTCTTTGAAGATGTTTTACTTGGAAAGTCAGTGTCAGAGTTAGACAACTTTGTTTTAGGGAGATAGTTACTAGCTGTAAGAGAGAATCAGCAGGCCAGAGGGGAAAGGGGAAGAGGTTAGTAAGTAGAAAATATTTTGGTAGTCTACATCTTTCCCACATTGCACTCATTTTGACTGGCATTTGACAGGGCCCTATAGGGACTCAGACTGTCCCTGTCTGTCCTATTATCCAGAGCTTGTTGAGGCTTGTATTGTCATTCTCTGAATTGATTTATTTAATAACCAAGTATTTATTGAGCTCCTATGTACTGGGGATAGAAATAACTCATCATCATTCTTGCCTTCAAGGAATAGAGTATAGTAGAGGAAATGAGCACATAAACAAGTGCAGTGCCTTGTGGTGAACACTGCTAGAGTGAGCTCGCTTGGCTGGGCACGTTGGCTCAGGCCTGTAATTCTAGCACTTTGGGAGGCAGAGGTGGGCAGATCACCTGAAGTCAGGAGTTCGAGACCAGTCTGGCCAACATGATGACACCCCGTCTCTACTAAAAATACAAAAATTAGCCAGGCATGGTGGCACATGCCTGTAATCCCAGTTACTGGGGAGGCTGAGGCAGGAGAATCACTGGAACCTGGAATGTGGGAGGCAGAGGCTGCAGTGAGCCTAGATGGTGCCACTGCTTTCCAGCCTCTGTCTCTGGGTGACAGAGTGAGACTCCAGCTCAAAAAAAAAAAAAAAAAAAAAAGTAAGCTCACAAGAAAATCAGTTCTGCTTATTGATTTAGGAGCTTTCTCAGGTGATTGAATTAGAAGTTCATTTGGCAAAGGGAGTTGCCTAAGCAGAGGGATACAGGTGTTAAGAGTGGTATATTGAGGACCCACAGTTATTTCATTGTGGCCAAGCTGCATTTAACAAAGTAGAGATGAGATTGGACAGGTGGGAAGGGGCAACAAGACCATGGAAGACACTGGATACTATGTTTAGGAATACAGGGTTTCTCCTATAGGAGACGAAGGATTCAAAATTCCTTCATGACATGCTCAGATTGTTCTAGAAGCTTGCTTTCAGAGGTGAGAGCAGATTACCATTTGTGCCACCTGCTGGCAAGTTTCCTATAAGCTGCTCAAATTCCCTGTTCCAATGCAAAGAGCTGCTTTATATATTACAATCTTGAGACCAGAGGCATTTTGGGTAGAATAGTATAGGGCTAAATTCATGAAAGCTTAGCTTTGAAGCATCAATAAGACTTAGTAGCTTACTTTTTTTCCTCAAGGAATTACTTGTTAATATATGGTATCTCGCTGATAAAGATAAAAATAAAACAAAACAAAATGTCTGTTTAATAGGTTTGAAATTGAAATTTCTTGATCCCAACAATATTCCCAAGGCCTCGATGACAAGTGGTTTGGTTCAGCAGTTTCAACACACAGTCCTTCCCTCAGTGACTCCCTTGGCAACCCTCATCTGCACACTGATTGCCATATTGGTAAGAACTCAACAGATGGTACTCATTTCTTAAGTTTTCTCTGCTTTCCTTTTGTCTGGCTGATTAAATTTCAACTTTCAAGCTCTTCCAACTGTAGGATAAATTTCATGCCTGTAATCCTTCTGCAGATTGAAGCATTTCCTAGCAATTCTTAGAGTAACTTTGAACACCATAAGGAAGGATTACCAGTAAAGCCTCTGTGAGAGATTCTTGCCAGTGGCTGTTAGACCATCTGTTCACCCTGGGGGAAGGGAAAAAGAAAAGCCCAGGGAGGAAGAGGCATGGATCATGCTGCGAAGAAAAGAAGGAAATGTTTGTGGCAGGGACATCCAGATTTGGTTTGTTTTTCTCATCCTTAGCTAAATCATCAAAATTCCAAATGTATCTGGACAGTGTGGATATTTTGTCTTGATGGTGATAATGAGTTGAGAGAGTCGACAGTGGCTTTTTGAACCTAAGATGAGTCTAATATGAGTAAGATGCTCTTAGAGGCCTCATTCTAAGTACTTGAGAAATTTTCGTTTCTAAAATTTCATTAGTGATTACAGTGACTTCAATTTCATGGTATAATTTTAGTAGAATTCAATATAAACAACTCAATCGTTTCGATAATTACACTCATCTTTAATTTTGGTTTCTGAATGTTTCAAACCTGCTAGCAACCACCTGACTCCACTTAATTACATGGCAGTACAGGTATGTAGATAATTAAGCTCTGTTGGCCTGTTTGTTCACAGATTTTAATTGAGGTAAAACGTTTTTCCTAAAATTTCAGCCTTATGAGGTACATATAGTTTCTATGGCTTTCCAGCCCATAAAACTAGATATTTGTTAATATGGTAAATCTCATTTATTGGCTCAAAAGTATCTGTGGACTTCTGTAGTTTGACCTATTAGGTTCATTAATAAGTGAACTATTAGTAAACTATGAAGATATAGTAAGTTGTTAGACGGTATATCACAGAACTTAATTATTAACTTTGATAGTATAATTAATTTTTTTTTTTTTTTGAGACAGAGTCTTACTCTGTCGTCCAGGCTGGAGTGCAGTGGTGATTCTCCTGCCTCAGCCTCCCGAGTAGCTGGGATTACAGGCGCCTGCTACCGCACTCGACTAATGTTTTTGCAGTTTTTTTGTTTTTGTTTTTGTTTTTTGAGACGGAGTCTTGCTCTCTCGCCAGGCTGGAGGGTAGTGGCGCGATCTCAGCTCACTGCAACCCCCACCTCCTGGGTTCAAGCGATTCCCCTGCCTCAGCCTTCTGACTAGCTGGAACTATAGGTGCACGTCACCACACCCGGCTAATTTTTTTTTTTATTTTAGTAGAGACAGGGTTTCACCATGTTGGCCAAGATGGTCTCGATCTCCTGACCTCGTGATCCACCCACCTCGGCCTCCCAAAGTTCTGGGATTACAGGTGTGAGCCACCACACCCGGCCTTTTTTGTAGTTTTTAGTAGAGACGGGGTTTCACCATCTTGGCCAGGCTGGTCTTGAACTCCTGACCTCGTGATCCACTCACCTCAGCCTCCCAAAGTTCTAGGATTACAAGCATGAGCCACCACGCCTGGCCAATTTTTTTTTTTGAGACGGAGTCTTGCTCTGTCACCTAGGCTGAAGTGCAGTGGTGCAATTTCAGCTCACTGCAACCTCTGCCTCCCGGGTTCAAGCGATTCTCTTGCCTCAGCCTCCAGAGTACCAGGGAATACAGGTATGTGCCACCATACCCAGCTAATTTTTTTTTTTGTATTTTTAGTAGAGATGAGTTTCACTCGTTGGTCAGGCTGTTCTTGAACTCCTAACCTCAAGTGATCTGCCTGCCTGGGCCTCCCAAAGTGCTGGGATTATAGGCATGAGCCACCATGCCCAGCCAGTAGAATTAATTTTAATGAGTTAACGATATACATCAAGGCCAGGTGTGGTGGCTCAAACCTGTAATCCCAGCACTTTGGGAGGCCAAGGCGGGCAGATCACGAGGTCAGGATTTCAAGACCAGCCTGGCCAACATGGTGAAACCCTGTCTCTATTAAAAATACAAAAATTAGCTGGGCATGGTGGCATGCACCTGTAATCCCAGCTACTCGGGAGGCTGAGGCAGGAAAATCACTTGAACCCGGGAGGCAGAGGTTGCAGTGAGCTGAGATCGCGCCAGTGCACTCCAACCTGGGCGACAGAGCGAGACTCCATCTCAAAAAAAATATATATATATATACACACACACACACACACACACACACACACACACGTCAAATGCCAATTTTTTCTGAGTTGTTGCTTTTATGTTAACTTTTGTTAGACTGTGCACAAAGTGATCAATGATTTGGTTTCATGAATTGTCTAAGATCTGCTGTCTCTCAGAGATGATGCAAATTGTATTCACCTGAACTCTGTTTCTGTAAAGTTTATTTCAAATGATACTGAAGTTTATCTTTGCCTGTTGTTTCTAGCCCTCTATTTTCTGTCTTTGGTTTAAACCCCAAGGGCCCAGAGGCTTTCTCCGATGTCTAACTCTTTGTGCCTTGAGCTCCTTTATGTTTGGTTGGCATGTTCATGAAAAAGCCATACTTCTAGCAATTCTCCCAATGAGGTAAGCAGATAGCTCAGCCAGTGAGCATTTCGGCATATTTCACAATGTTCCTATTTTCTATTTGCTCTGTCCTTTCTGGTCATGTTCACCAGGATAGGCAAAAACAAAGATGTATAGGAACAGATTTCCTTCTACTAGGACAGGACAGAGATGCTTAACTTGGGATTCTTGGACCCATGAAGGTAGGCAAAAATGCATGTACTATTTCTGTTTCTGCCTTTTTGGAAAGAAGCACTGTAGTGATTAACTACCATGAAAGCCGGCTTTTAGATCTGATCATTGAGGGGCAGTATGTTACAGAAAAAGCCTGGGCTGGCCCGGCGCGGTAGCTCACGCCTCCAAAGCTCAGCACTGTAGGAGGCCGAGGTGGGCATATCACGAGGTCAGGAGATCGAGACCATCCTGGCTAACATGGTGAAACCTCGTCTTTACTAAAAATACAAAAACTTAGCCGGGCGTAGTGACACATGCCTGTAGTCCCAGCTACTAGAGAGGCTGAGGCAGGAGAATCACTTGAACCCGGGAGGAGGAGGTTGCAGTGAGCTGAGATTGCGCCACTGTATTCCAGTCTGGGTGACCGAGCGAGACTCCGTCTCAAAAATGAAAAAAAGAAAAAGCTTGGGCTTTGGCGTCATCCCGTCTAAAAATAAGGTTCCATGGTTCCTTGTTAAGTGTTGTTAGTCGAAGTAAGGATTTAGTCTCTTCTGGAATAATACCTGATACTGTACTACATGTCAGATTTTACAGAACTGTTTTTGTTTTGCATTCTTTCTTTTGAGCCTCACAGTAATCTTTAAGATAAAGGGCCAGGCATGGTGGCTTACATCTGCAATCCCAGTATTTTGGGAGGCTGAAGTAGTGGGTCACTTGATGCCAGGAGTTTGAGATCAGCCTGGCCAACATGGCAAAACCCCATCTCTACTAAAAATACAAAAATTAGCCAGGCATGGTGGTGTATGCCTGTAATCCCAGCTACTTGGGAGGCTGAGGCATGAAGATCCTTTGAACCTGGGAGGCAAAGGTTGCAGTGAGCCAAGATGGCGCCATTGCACTCCACCCTGGGGCAATAGAGCGAGACCTGTCTCAAAAAAAAAAAAAAAAAAAAGAAGATAAAATAAATGGGTATTATTCCCTTTTTTTTTCTTTTTTTTCTTTTTGGTAGAGACAGGGTCTTGCCATGTTGCCTAGGCTGGTCTCAAACTACTGGGCTCAAGCAGTCTTCTACCTCAGCCTCCCAAAGTGCTGGGATTGCAGGTGTGAGCCACCAAAACAGGCTTATTCTCTGTCTTAACATCTGAAGAATCTAGGGCTCAAAATGTCTGTGACTTATCCAAAGTCACACAGGTCACAAGAATTAGAGTTAGGACCTGAATCTTATGATGTTGAGTCTATGATCTTTTCACTATGCCATGCTAAAAAAAACCATTTTAAATGTAATAGTGTCCAATTTAGGCATAGTTGAAACCCAATAGATAGATAAATGGTAATAATAGCCTTTTTCTTGATATTTTTCTTAAATCTTGAGAAATCATTTAAGCTCTGAAAGTACATTAAGCAAATTTGTCAGGCCAGTATATGGCTTGTCTGGGTTCATTTAGTAGCTTGGAGTTTCCAAATTAAAAAGTAAAGCAAAAACTTAATGTCTTTAGTCTGAATTCACACCGAACACCAGCAGGTCAAGGGCATTGTCCAACAGATGAGCTATAGGGTTGGAAATGAAACTCCAAGTCCTGTTTCCCTGACTGCCACCAGTAGGCAGCTCCCAATCCCACAACATTCCCGTCTTTGGAGAAGGCGATTACTCAGGGAAGCAAGATTCTTTTTTTTTTTTGGAGACAGAGTCTCGCTCTGTCACCCAGGCTGGAGTGCAATGGCATGATCTCGGCTCACTGCAACCTCTGCCTCCCAGGTTCAAGCGATTCTCCTGCCTCAGCCTCCTGAGTAGCTGGGATTACAAGCGCCCACCACTATGCCCAGCTAATTTTTGTATTTTAAGCAGAGACGGGTTTTCACCATGTTGGCCAGGCTGGTCTTGAACTCCTGACCTCAGTTGATCCTCCTGCCTTGGCCTCCCAAAGTGCTGGGATTAGAGGCATGAGCCATTGTGCCCGGCCAGAAGCAAGATTCTTTTATGATACCCCTGATTCAGTTTGATACATGCTATTGATTGCTTAAAGTTTCCTACTAGAAAATTAATATTCTCAACTAAATTGAACTTGTGGCAAAATCATCATGTTCTTTTATGCCTAAGCCAGTTCTAATGTAATAAGAGATGCAGTTTATTTAAGCTATTTGCAAGTGTAATATCAGTTGTTGTTTTAAGAAATTATTTTTATTTTTAGCCTTTTGTCTGTGCAAAAAGCAGGAGATGCTTCGATTTTTCTGATTCTGACCACAACAGGACATTATTCCCTCTTTCCTCTGCTTTTCACTGCACCAGGTAAACAGCTTCTTTTGAGAAAGATATATTTGACTATCACACCCTTTTCATCGAGGCCTAGAGATTAATACATCTGATTTAAACAACCCTAAAATCTCTTGGAAGGAGAGAGATCATTCATCTTCTTAAATAAAACCTCCAATTTCCCCTAATTCTCAGCATCTCTGGATGTCACAAAAATGTAAAATTAAACTTAAAAAACATTATTAGCATTATATAGCTGTGTCAGTGTGCTTATATTACTTTCAGCATCATGAGTCTTTCTCTCATCAGCTCAATTATCTTTTTTTTTTCTGTTCTTTTAACAGAACTTCCCATTAAAATCTTACTCATGTTACTATTCACCATATATAGTATTTCGTCACTGAAGACTTTATTCAGGTAATCCAAAAAAAAAGTTTAAAATTATACTTACTGTTGTGAAATGTTTACACCTAAATGGTCAGATAAGCTTTTTAAATTTTATTTTTAAGTTATAACAGTAATATGACAACATTACAAAAAACATTGGTAAATAGAGGGAGAAATCACTCAATCCCATCACTCAGGCGAGACAACATAGTTTGTGTCTTTAGTTTGGGGGATTATTTGAGGAAGACTACTTAAAATAAAATCTTATATGAAAACTCAAAAACTGAATGTAAAATATGCTTTATGAATAAAGCTATTAAATACAGATGCATATGGAAAAAACCAGAAGTTACTATGGTTTTTTTGTTTGTTTGTTTTTTTGAGATGGAGTTTCACTCTTGTTGCCCAGGCTGGAGTGCAATGGCGTGATCTCAGCTCACCACACCCTCCGCCTACTGGGTTCAAGCAATTCTCCTGCCTCTGCCTCCCGAGTTACTGGGATTACAGGCATGCGCCACCATGCCCAGCTAATTTTTGTTTGTTTGTTTGTTTGTTTTTGGAGACGGAGTTTCATTCTTGTCGCCTAGGCTGGAGTGCAATGTCGCGATCTCCACTCACTGCAACTTCTACCTCCTTGGTTTAAGCGATTCTCCAGCCTCAGCCTCCTGAGTAGCTGAGATTATAGGCATGCGCCACCAACACGACCGGCTAATTTTTTGTATTTTTAGTAGAGATGGGGTTTCACCATGTTGGCCAGGCTGCTCTCGAGCTCCTGACGTCAGGTGATCTACCCACCTCGGCCTCCCAAAGCGCTGGGATTACAGGCGTGAGCTGCCGTGCCTGGCTAATTTTGTATTTTTAGTAGAGACGGGGTTTCTCTATGTTGGTCAGGCTGGTCTTGAACTCCCAACCTCAGGTGATCCATCCACCTCGGCCTCCCGACGGTCTGGAATGACAGGCATGAGCCACTGCACCTGACTGTGTGCAAATTTTTACTACAGAATTATAGGTGGAAACTTTTTCTTTTCTAAACCGTATGTAATGTTAACTATAATTTTTTTTTTGAGACAGAGTTTCACTGTTATTGCCCAGGCTGGAGTGCAATGGCATGATCTTCTGCCTCAACCTCCCAAGTAGCTGGGATTACAGGCCTCTGCCACCCTGGTCGGCTAATTTTTGTATTTTTAGTAGAGATGGGGTTTCTCCATGTTGGCCAGATTGGTCTAGAACTTTTGACTCTGGCCTTGGCTATAATAATTGACAACAAGACAGTGCAGATGGGGAAGCTTTAGCTAGGAAATGTTTGCTAAACTAGGATGACTCATCTAAAATCAGACTTTTCTATCCTTTTTCCTTCAGAAAAGAAAAACCTCTTTTTAATTGGATGGAAACTTTCTACCTGCTCGGCCTGGGGCCTCTGGAAGTCTGCTGTGAATTTGTATTCCCTTTCACCTCCTGGAAGGTGAAGTACCCCTTCCTCCCTTTGTTACTAACCTCAGTGTATTGTGCAGTAGGCATCACATATGCTTGGTTCAAACTGTATGTTTCAGTATTGATTGACCCTCCTGTTGGCAAGACAAAGAAACAATGAATAAAGGAACTGCTTGGATGTGTGCCAAGCAATTATTTCATGGGAAATTAACCAGAACTTGAAGAAAGTTGCCAGTGGCATCAGCCATTCGTAGAACTGTTTAGAGCACCATTCTTCCTCACTTATTCTTGCCCAGCCTAGCAACCTGATTGTCACCATGGTGAGAAGCCATTAGCCCTCCATAAGCACTGAAACACATCTGAAAAAAAATCTCGCCTTTCCCTGTTAAAATTGTCTGAGATCATTCAGACTGCTGTGCTTGCTCAAGCCAAATGGGGAGTCTGATTAACTGCATAATTACTTGTAGCCTATGCTAACCATTGTGAGGATATAGAATCCTGTGCTAAGGAAATAGAAATGAAATGCCATTTTGTATGCACAAAAAAACTTCTGGATTGTTACCAGCTGCTACATTTTCTTCTTGACAGGTACACAGGCAGATGGTGTACTGTCCCCATTCTGTACACCTTGTTCCAGATTTTTTTTCTTTGAAATTATACAGTGACAATACTCACAAAGCCAAGGGGAGTAGTTAAGGTACTGGTTTGGCCAGGCAGCAGAAACTACAAACCACAGCTACTTTACATTGATTTAAAGATATCTCGTGCAGCTCATTTATTCTGACAGCAAGCACTGCAGTTTTTATAAGGTGGCCACTTAAACCTTTCATCATGTGCAGGAACTGAAGTGGTTTTTGCAGTCTGGTTCTTATCCTTTCCCTTCCTTAAGAGTACTTGATAAACGCTTTTTATCTAGGACCCCAATTTGCGTAATATCTGCCACACATTCAAATTCAGCCAACATTTATCTAGCCAACAGTAGGAACTTTCACCATGTTATTTTATTTCTATTTTATTTTTCAGCCCTCAGGCAGAATTCATACATTTTATTTACCCATTATCCGCTAAGATCAGAGAGACTCCAAGGTCAATGGCATTCTGAGATGGAATCCAGCTATTCCATCTCTTCCGTCTACTCCATTTTCTAAGACTTCTTTTGGGTCTGTTATTGCAGAGACAAAGATGGGGATCTTGCCAAAGGGGGAGGGAAGTGTAGCCCCTCTAACCTATTTTCCTTCCCACAGTCTCTTCTCCACCCTGGGTTCCATCTGGCCTAACAGCTTCAAACTCCCCATGTGCCATGCTGTCTTGTACCTCTGTTCCCTTTCATTCGTGCTGCTTCCTCTCCTCTCTGCTGACTTTTCTACCCTGTCATCTGATTATATGAACCTCTTCAAGATTAGCTTAACTGCTGCCATGTCTATGAATATAAAGGCAGAATGGTGTAGTGATTAAGAGTAGGGGCCTTAAAGTCATATGGCCTGGTTGTAAATCTTGCCTCTATCATTTTTTTTAAATCTGTAGGCAGGTTATTTAACCATCTTTTATCTGAATGTTCTCATCTCTAAAATGATTACATAAAAGATTTAGAACACTGCCTGATTCATTTTAAGTGCTCAGTCAATAGCATTGCTGTTTATGTGAATCTTTTCCTATCCCTCTACCTTCTTCACTCCCTCCCAAGAATTGAGTTGCTCCCACTGTGCCAGGAGTCTGCTGATACCATTAACTGCTGTAATACTGTATTATGCTTGTTTACCTTTTTTCCCCAGGAGACTAGCAGTTTGAGAGCAGAAGACCACACTTGTCTTCATAGCCCCAGTTTTTAGCACAGTTAAATGAATGAATGAAGCACACCAAACAAGCCATGATTAAAACCTAAATATTTTACTAGTACAAGCGTAACATAAAGGACCAGCATAGTTCCTCACATCTTTGCTGTTGTCCAAGCCAAAAAAAAAAAAAGTAGAAGATGAATTTGGATGCATTTCAACATGACCAAATTTACTTTGTTGGTTGTTATTCTGAAAGTGATGTGATGTCAGAATGGGAAGAGCTCATCTACTGTAGAGATTTCCAGAATGTTCTGTGGAGCACTGGAGGTTCTTCAGTGTTGCCTCAGAGGCCCTGGGCTCTGTGCATAGTAAATCGCTTTGATCTCTTTCATATATTCACGTGGCTTCATATACATTTTCATTTGACTTCAAAGTCCAAATATAGTCTTAAAACAGTTCAGCTGAGCACAGTGACCCACACTTGTAATCCCAGCACTTTGGGAGCCTGAGGCAGGGGGATCACTTGAGCCCAGGAGTTCAAGACCGGCCTGGGCAACATAGTGAGACCCTTTGAATACAAAAAATCAAAAAATTAGCCAAGCGTGGTGGCACATGCTGTAGTCCCAGCTACTCAGGAGACTGAGGTGGGAGGATCACTTGAGTCCTGGAAGTCGAGGCTACATGAGCTGTGATCACACCACTGTATTCCAGCCTGGGGAAGTAAGCAAGACCCTGTCTCAAAAAAAAAAAAAAAAAAAAAAAAAAAAAAATTTCAATGTCTTGTATTACCAGGAGGGAAATGGCTCCAGACTGAAGAATACCTTGTTGGTACCAACACAGACTAGAATCTAGACTTCTTATCTACAGCCCAGGATTCTTTTATTCTTTTCCAAGCACTATACTTTGTAATCATATTTTAAAACTTTACAGAGATATGGGTGGTTTTCAACAACAAATTCCTAAATTTCAGCAGTCAATAAATGAACTGCTGGTGGCGTCTGGTGGCTCATAGCACTTTGGGATACCAAGGCAGGAGGATCACTGGAGTCCAGGAGTTCAAGACCAGCCTGGGCGACATAGTGAGACCGATCTCTACAAAAATAAAAATTAGCCAGGCATGGTGGCCTGTGCCTGTAGTCTCAGCTACTCAGGATGCTGAAGTGGGAGAATCACTTGAGCCCAGGCAGTTGAGGCTGCAGTGAGCCATGATCCTGCCAACGCACTCCAGCCTGGGTGACAGAGCGAGACCCCATCTTAAAAAAAAAAAAGGAAATGCTGTTTCAAAATATTTTGAAATCTGGAATTAAGCAAAATTTAAGAACAAGATAATGTTATCAAAATGTAAACAAATAAGATACATAACTCATTTCTTACCTACTACTTAATGTATATGCAATGTGCCACAATTTAAGAAGATAAAAGAATAGGTGGTAGGACTTTGTGTTCTTGATCACTGTATCTTTCCTCAGGTGGAGGCATAGAGCCAGAACTGGGCAGGAACTATTGGGAGGATGTGCTGTCTTTCTAGCCCAACTCTGGTATAGTGTTTCTTGTTAATGACTTCCACCCTGAAACTTTGTGAAGGAAGCGCTCAGTATCAGAATTGCCCCCTAGGTATAGCCCATGCAGCTTCTGTTTGCAGTTAATAGGAAAGAAAACATGCCAATAAAATAATGACCTTTGAAAAAGATGTGTTTATTTTTGATTAAAATGTCAATTTTGTGCACATATTTGATTTTAATTGCATCATGAGTCATCTGTTAAAAAGAGTTCGAACATTTGTTTTTAGATATATTTCTCTTTAAGATGAAATTACACTTATAGCATGCTGTTGGTTTTTTTAAAAATCCATCTATCCCTTTGTTTGTTCTCCAAAGAAATTGGCTACTGTGCTAATGGCAGCTGAGATTGGAACAATCATATAAACCTTAAAAGCTTGAAGCAGTATAGCCATTCATTTCTCACAATGAAGTCCCATATTCAGCATCTCCATTTTATACAAAGGTCAATAAAGGTACTAATTTTTTTTTCAAACTATGGAGTCAGAAACAAAAACAATATACGTTGGGTGTGGTGGCTCATGCCTGTAATCCCAGCACTTTGGGAGGCTGAGGCGGGTGGATCACTTGAGATCAGGAGCTTGAGACCAGCCTGGCCACTTGGTGAAACTCTATCTCTACTAAAAACACAAAAATTAGCCAGGCGAGGTAGTGGGTACCTGTAATCCCAGCTACTCAGGAGGCTGAGGCAGGAGAATTGCTTCAACCCGGAAGGCGGAGGTTGGAGTGAACTGAGATTGCACCACTGCACTCCAGCCTGGGTGACAGAGCTAGACTCTGTCTTTAAAAAGAAAAACAACAAAAATATTTGTACTGATAAAGTGACTATGAAAGGGACAACACTCAGTATACCTCTGTACAATACTCTCAAAAGAGACTTTATAAGAATTTCAGAGTCCTAGAAAGGCTTTCAGAAGAACATTCCACATATTTTTTATTATTATTATTATTGTTTGAAGATAGAGTCTCACTCTGCAGCCCAGGCTGGAGTGCAGTGGCACAATCTCGGCTCACTGCAACCTCTGCCTCCTGGGTTCAAGCCTCAGCCTCCTGAGTAGCCGCCACGCCCAACTAATTTTTTGTATTTTAGTAGAGATGGGGTTTCACCATGTTGCCCAAGCTGGTCTCGAACTCCTGAGCTCAGGCAATCCACCTGCCTCGGCCCCCCAAACTGCTGGGATTACAGGCATGAGTCACCACACCTGGCCAGATTTATTAATTTTTTTAGTGATTTTCTGAAAAAGATAGTTGATTAAAGCAGGATGGGAGTGCTCACCTCTCAAAGCAGCCCCTCCCATATGTGCAGCTGTTTGTTAGGGCATTTTTAATGATGAATTAATATTTTTCCTTCTCTGACTTTGTCCTATCAGTTTCTGGAGCAGGACATACTGGGGGTCTACTCATATTTAAATAACAGCCCTTCAAGTGATACAGAAGGTAAACCCCATACTGTTATGTGCCAAGTACAGTACTAGACATTACATCTCTTAATCCCTACTAAAACTGCAAATGAAATCCATTATCACTTCACAAAAATATTTAATGAATTTTTATTGAGTGTTATGCATTGTGCTTAATGCTGGAGATCAAAAGGTGGACAAGAAAACCATATTGCTGTCCACAAGGAATTTATATTCTAGTGGCTCGAGGGTCCTAAGAGCAAAGAAGAGTGGAGAAATTGAAGTTGGAGAAGCAGGCAGCGCCCAAATCATGTGGGAATTTGATTTTAAGTCAAATGGGAACAAATGGGTTTCAGATTTTCTGAGTTATACTTTCATGTAGATGGAGCAAAATTCATGAGGTCCCCAGCTACCCAGTTCCCCTACCAAGAGGCAACCATTGTTACCAATTTTCTAATGTATCATTCCAGAGATGCCAGAGATATTCTATGCATAGACAAGTATTTTTATGTACATAAATAAAAACATTATACACACTTTTGACCTCACATTTTTTATTCTTTATTTTTTGACAGGGTCCTGCTTTGTTGCCCAGGCTGGTGTGCAGTGGTGCAGTCTCGGTTCACTGCAGCCTCCACCTCACCCTCCCAAGTAGCTGGGATTACAGGAGGCATGACCAGGACCAGATAATTTTTGTATTTTTTGTAGAGATGGGCTTTCACCATTTTGCCCAGGCTAGTCTTGAGCTCCTGGCTCAAGCAGTCCACCCCTCCTCAGCCTCCCCAAGTGCTGGGATTACAGGTGTGAGCCACTGTGCCCGCTGACCTCACTTTTTGTGTGTGTGTGTGTGTGTGTGTGTGTGTGTGTGTGTATGCTTAGTATGGAGTTTATTCTATTAGTACATACAGAACTGCATCATTCTTTTAAGAGCTACATATTATCTGTATTAGTTATCTATTGCTGTGTAACAACATAGTGGCTGAAAAAAACACATTTACTATCTCACAGTTTCTGTAAGTCAGGAGTCTAGGCACAGCTTATCTAGGTCCTCTGCTTCAGGATCTCTCACAAGGCTGCAATCAAGGTGCCACCCAGAGTTGTGGTCTCATCCCAAGGTTTGACTGAGAAAAGATCTGTTTCCATGTTCACACGGTTATTGGCAGAATTCAATTCTCTATGGGTTGTAGGACTGAGGGCCTCAGTTTCTTGTTGGCTTTTGGGTGGAAACCAACCCTCAATTCCTTGCCAATTGACCCTCTCCCTGGGGTAGTCAAAACATGGCAGCTAGCTTCATCAAAGACATCAAGGAAGGAAGTTGGCTATCAAGATAGCTGTCATGATCTTGGCCAGGCGCAGTGACTAACGCCTATAATCCCAGCAATTTGGGAGACTGAGGCAGATGGATCCCTTGAGCTCATGAGTTTGAGACCAGCATGGGCAACATGGCAAAACACTGTTGCTACAGAATATACAAAAATTAGCTGGTCATGATAGTCCCAGCTACTCAGGAGGTTGAGGTGAGAGGATGACTTGAAACTGGGAGGCGGAGGTTACGGTAAGCCAACATCGCACCACTGCACTCCAGCCTCAGCAACAGAGCCAGACCTTGTCTCAAAAAACAATAATAATATGTCATGATCTTGTGTAATATAATCATGAAAGTGACATCCTGTCACCTTTGCCACATTGTGTTAGAAGAAGTTACATGTCCAACCCACACCTAATGGGAGGGGATTACTAGCATGAGTTCCAGGAAGCAGAGATAATTGGGACCATCTTAGAGTCTGTTCATTACAGTGTCTATTGTATAGATGGACCAGAATTTATTTAACAAGATTTCTCTTAACGGACATTTAAGTTGTTTAAATTTTTGACAGTATGAATAACACTGCAATCAATATCAGTATTCCATTCTGCATGTGTGCTAGGACTGCACATGTTGTTGAATTAAATTTCTAGAACTAGAATTTCTCTTTTTTTTTCACTCTCAGAATATGCTTAATAGAACTAGAATTTCTTTGTTGAAGGCTATGCTCAGTTGTACTTTCGATAAATGTTGCCAAATTGGTGATAGACGTTGCATCAGTTTATGTTTCACAGGTGGTGTATAAGGATGCCTATTCACACATTCGCCAACTTACTGTGTCATCAAGTTTTGCCAGTGACGTCTGTTATCTTCATTTGCATTTCTCTTATGAGAGAGGTTAGAAACTTCTTATATGTTTAAGAGCTATTTGTATTTTATTGATTGATTGATTGAGACGGAGTCTTACTCCTCAAGTGGCACGATCTCAGCACACTGCAACCTCCACATCCCAGATTTTTCAACAGATTCTCCTGCCTCAGCCACCTGAGTAGCTGGAACTACAGGCGTGCGCCATCACGCCCGGCTACTTTTTGTATTTTTAGTAGAGACAGGGTTCCACCATGTTGGCTAGGCTGGTCTTGAACTCTTGACCTCTGGTGATCCACCTGCCTTGGCCTCCCAAAGTGCTGGGATTACAGGCATGAGCTACCACACCTGGCCCTATTTTCATTATTTTTTAAATATAAATGGTTTACTAGATTGCCGAGGTTGGTCTTGAACTCCTGGGCTCAAACGATCCTTTCACCTCACCTCCCAAACTGCTGGGATTACAGGTGTGAGCCACTGTGCTCAGCTTAGCCATTTGTGTTTTCTCTTCTGAAAACTGTGTTGATATTCTTTGCCACTTTTTTTTTTTTTTTTTTTTTTGAGACGGAATCTCGCTCTGTCAGCCACGCTGGAGTGCAGTGGTGCGATCTCGGCTCACTGCAACCTCCACCTTCCAGGTTCAAGCAATTCTTCTGCCTCAGCCTCCCAAGTTGCTTGGATTACAGGCGCAAGTCCTCACGCCCAGCTAATTTTTATATTTTTAGTAGAGACAGAGTTTCACCATGTTGGCCAGGTTGGTTCTGAACTCCTGACCTGAAGTGATCCACCTGCCTTGTCCTCCCAAAGTGCTGGGGTTACAAGCGTGAGCCACCAGGCCAGCCAGAAAGAATTTTTAAAGACACAGTATAAACCATAAAGAATAAGTTTGGGGCCGGGCGCGGTGGCTCACGCCTGTAATCCCAGCACTTTGGGAGGTGGAGGCAGGTGGATCACGAGGTCAGGAGATCGAGACCATCCTGGCTAACATGGTGAAACCCCATCTCTACTAAAACTGCAAAAAATTAGCTGGGCGTGGTGGCGGGCACCTGTAGTCCCAGCTACTAGGGAGGCTGAGGCAGGAGAATGGCGTGAACCCAGGAGGCAGAGCTTGCAGTGAGCCGAGATTGCGCCACTGCACTCCAGCCTGGGCGACTGAGCGAGACTCTGTCTCAAAAAAAAAAAAAAGAATAAAATTGGCTGGGCATGGTGGCTGATTCCTGTAATCCCAACACTTTGAGAGACTGAGGCGGTTGAATTGCTTGAGCCCAGGAGTTTGAGACCAGCCTAGGCAACATGGTGAAATCCCATCTCTACAAAAAAAATTAAAACATTTTTTAAAAATGGGTAAAAGATGAACAACCAATTCATTCATGGAAGAGGAAACTAGAAGAATCAATAAATATGAAAATATATTCAGCTTCACTAATAATAAAGGAAAAGCAAAACCATAATGAAGTAACATTTCTACTAGAAGACTGGCAAAAATTAAAGTTTGGCAATGGCAACAGACAACAGGCAAAGGTTGCCAAGGATATGGGGAAACCCAACAGAATCAAGTGGAAAACCATTGGAACTAATAGGAAAGTGTAGCAAAATTGCTGAATACAAGAGCAGCATTCTAATTAAGCAATTAGAAAAGGTAATAGAATATAAAGATATTTGCAACAGTAACAAAAACTATAAATACCTAGAGACATACTAATTAAAATGTTCAAGAATTTTGTAGAGAAAATGCTAATGTTTTATTGAGGAATATAAAAGGAAATTTGAATAAATGCATAAATACATACCATGTTCATAGATCAGAAGACTCAGCATTTTAAATGTATCAGTTCTTTCCATAGGAGTCTATAAATTTAATGAAATTCTAATCAATACCCTAATGAGATTTTTCAAATAACTTGACAAGGTGATTTTAAAATCATAAGGAAGTTTAAAGGTGTACAAATAGTAATAATAATAATTGCTAACATTTATTAGCTTTGAAAAAAAGTAGATGATACACCCTATCAGATATTAAAGAACAATTCAACACTATGGTTATTAGAATGTATGCTATGGGTATAGTAATTGGTAAAAAGAACTGTGGAACAAAATAGATTTCAGAAGTAGACCATGGCATTTGTGAGAATGTGATGTGTATTAAAGGAGGCATTAAATACTAGTGGGGAAAAGATGGACTTTAATAATAAATGATATTGGGCCAGTTTTCATGTGTAATATTCCTCACACTCAACACAAAAACAAAAATTTGAATGGACTAAACATGGAAAGGTAAAACTTGGGAAGAAAATATCTGAGCATATCTTTATGATCTTAGAAAAAACAAAGCTTCTTAATAATATTAAAAACATAGACAACAAAGAAAAAATTGATATGTTTTACTAAAACAATAGTTTACACTTTATGACAACCACCCCAGACTCCATAAATAACATTCAAATGCAAGCAGAATAGTTGGAAAAGCTATCTGCCATATATTTAACAAAAGGTTAGCATCAGAGTATATATATAAGGCCAGCACAGCGGCTCACACCTGTAATCCCAACGCTTTGGGAGGCCGAGGTGAAAGGATCGCTTGAGCCTAGGCGCTCAAGACCAGTCTGGACAACATAGTGAGGCCCCATCTCTACAAAAAATTTTAAAAATTAGCCAGCTGAAGGCCAGGCATGGTGGCTCACGCCTGTAATCCCAGCACTTTGGGAGTCTGAGGCAGGAGAATGGCATGAACCCGGGAGGCAGATCTTGCAGTGAGCCGAGATCACACCACTGCACTCCAGCCTGGGCGACAAAGTGAGACACTGTCTCAAAAAAACCCAAAAAAGTTAGGCAGCTGGGGTGGTGTAGGCCTGTAGCCCCAGCTACTTAGGAGGCTAAGGTAGGAGGATCTCTTGAGCCCAGGAGGTTGAGGCTGCAGTGAGCCACGATCATGCCACTGGACTCCAGTCTGCGCCAAAGAGTAAGACTGACTCAGGAAAAAAAAAAAAAAAGGCCAGGTGTGGTGACTCATGCCTGTAATCCTAGTACTTTGGCAGGCTGAGGGGTGGATCACTGTAGGAGTTCAAGTCAGGGTGGCAAGAAAAGTTGTAAGAAAAAGTTATAGGGAAAGACGCAAACCTTCTTGGAAGGCTGGGAGGTTTTCCCAAAGCTTCGGAAGGTAATTATGGCTGAAGGCAGTCAAATTCTCTTATCTGGAGCCTGAGAGCAAAGGGCAGATAACAAGGGAATGTAAAGAAACTTACCTAGATAAATTTGTTTACTCCTATCTCCAGAAACCAACCTTTGATCATTTGAGCACAGGACTGCTCTCTACTTGGGGGGTCAACAATGTTTATTACCCACAAATTGTGTTTGCTCCAACCCTTTGTCATTAAATATGTACTAAATAAGTGCGAGCAGGGCCAGCTTATTGGGACCGCACTCTCTCAGCGGCTGCTGCACTCTCTCATCAGTGGTGCTGCGCCATGAGGTACCCTAGCTGTGCTGTCAGGCAAAATACCTGTGTCAGTGTACTTCTTTCATCCGTTGCTCAGCCAGAGTCTGCGGGACAGACTCAGCATATCACCAGGTCAGGAGATCGAGACCATCGTCGCTAACACAGAGAAAACCCGCTTCTACTAAAATTACAAAAAAATTAGCCGGGTGTAGTCGCACGCACCTGTAGTCCCAGCTACTTGGGAGGCTGAGGCAGGAGAATCACTTGAACCGGGAGGTGGAGGTTGCAGTGAGCCAAGATTGCGCCACTGCACTCCAGCCTGGACAACAGAGCAAGACTCCATCTCAAAAAGAAAAAAAAAAGAAAGATGGTATGGTACTGGTATACACACATAGATAAACCATTGTGTATATGGCCAAATGATCTTCATCAAGAGTGCCAAGACTACACGTGGGGGAAAGGATAGTCTGTGTTGGGAAAACTGAATATCCACATGCAAAAGATGAAGTTGGAACCTTACCGTATACCCCATACAAAAATTAACTCAAAATGTTCAGGCGTGGTGGCTCATGCCTGTAATCCCAGCACTTTGGGAGGCCAAGGTGGGTGCATCACCTGAGGTCAGGAGTTCGTGACCAGCCTGGCCAACATGGTGAAAGAAACCCTGTCTCTATTAAAAATACAAAAATTAATCAGGCATGGTGGCAAGCACCTGTAATCTCAGCTACTTGGGAGGCTGAGGCAGGAGAATTGCTTGAACCCAGGAGGTGGAGGTTGCAGTGAACTGAGATTGTACCACTGTACTCCAGCCTGGGTGACAGAGTAAGACTCCGTCTCAAAAAAAAGAAAAGAAAAAAAAAAAACTCAAAATGGATTAAAGTCCTAACTATAAGATCTAAAACTCCTAGAAGAAAATATAACTTCAGGCCAGGCATGGTGGCTCATGCCTGTAATCCCAGCATTTTGGGAGGCTGAGGCAGTTGGATCACTTGAGGCCAGGAGTTTGAGACCAACCTGGCCAACATGGCAAAACCCTGTCTCTACTAAAAATACAAAAAAATTAACTGATGCGATCTCTCATGCCTATAATCGCACCTACTTGGGAAGCTGAGGTGAGAGAATCACTTGAACCCGGGAGGCAGATGTTGTAGTCAGCCAAGATTGTGCCATTGCACTCCAGCCTGGGCGACAGCGAGACCCTGTCTCAAAAAGAAAAAAAAAAGAAAAGAAAACATAGTTTCAGAACACTGGATTTTGCAATGATTTCTTGAATATGACACCAAAAATATATGCAACAAAAGCAACACTAGACAAATGGGAGTACATCAAACTTTTTTTTTTTTTTTTGAGATGGAGTCTTGCTCTATTGCCCAGGTTGGAGTGCAATGGCATGATCACGGCTCACTGCAACCTCTGCCTCCTGGGTTCAAGTGATTCTCCTGCCTCAACCTCCTGAGTAGCTGGGATTACAGGCGCCCACCACCATGCCTGGCTAATGTTTTGTATTTTAGTAGAGACGGTGTTTCACCACGTTGTCCAGGCTGGTCCCGACCTCCTGAGCTCAGGCAATCCACCTCCCTCAGCCTCCCAAAGTGCTAGAAGCGTGAGCCACCGTGCCTGGCCGGGAATACATCAAACTTTAAAACTGTACATCAAAGGAAACACAGTGAAAATGCAGCTTACAGAATGGAAGAAAATATTTGCACATCATATATCTGGGCTGAGCGTGGTGGCTCACACCTGTAATCCCAGCACTTTGGGAGGCCAAGGCAGGTGGATCACTTGAGTTCAGGAGTTCGAGACCAGTCTGAACAACATGGCAAACCCCATCTCTACAAAAAAATACAAAAATTAGCGGCCGGGCGCGGTGGCTCAAGCCTGTAATCCCAGCACTTTGGGAGGCCGAGACGGGCGGATCACGAGGTCAGGAGATCGAGACCATCCTGGCGAACACGGTGAAACCCCATCTCTACTAAAAATTACAAAAACTAGCCGGGCGAGGTGGCAGGTGCCTGTAGTCCCAGCTACTCGGGAGGCTGAGGCAGGAGAATGGC
>NC_037682.1:69985092-70070532 GCF_003255815.1 Theropithecus gelada | reverse complement strand
AGACTTTTTCTAAAAAAAAAAAAAAAAAAAAAAATACAAAAATTAGCCTAGTGTGGTGGCATGTGCCTGTTGTCCCAGCTACTTGGGTAACTGAGGGTGAGAGGATTGCTTGAGCCTGGGAGGTGGAGGTTGCAGTGAGTTGTGATCGTGCCACTGCACTCCAGCTGGGGCAACAGAGCCATACCTTGTCTCAAAGAGGGAAAAAAAATTATATATATATATGGGGTTAATATCCAGAATACATAAGGAACTTCCAGAACTCTACAACAGTAACAAAAACAATCCAGTTTAATAATGGACAAAATAACTTGAATAGACAATTTTCCAAAGAAGACATACAAATAACCAGCAAGCATGTAAAAAGATGCTCAAAATAACTAATTGTAAGAGAAATGCAAACCGAAACCACAATAAGATATCACCTCACACCTATTAGGATGGGAGTTATCAAAAGAACAAAAAAAAACGTTGGTGAGGATATGGAGAAATTGGAATCTTTATATACTGCTAGTAGGAATTTAAAATAGTGAAGCTGGGCCGGGTGTGGTGGCTCATGCCTGTAATCCCAGCACTTTGGGAGGCCACAGCAGGCAGATCACAAGGTCAGGAGTTTGAGACCAGCTTGACCAACATGGTGAAACCCCCTCTCTACTAAAAATACAAAACTTAGCTGAGCATGGTGGCATGTGTCTGTAATCCTAGCTACGCAGGAGGCTGAGGCAGGAGAATCGCTTGAACCCGGGAGGCAGAGGTTGCAGTGAGCCAAGATCATGCCACTGCACTCCAGCCTGGGTGACAGAGCGAGACTCCATCTCAAATAAATTAATTAATTAATTAAATAAAACGGTGCAGCTATTATGGAGAATAGTATGGAGGTTCCTCAAAAAATTAAAAATAGAATTACAGTATGATCCAGCAATCCCACTTCCGTGTATGTAACCAAAAGGATTCAAAGCAAGATCTTGAAGAGACATTTGAACTTATGTTCATTCCAGCATTATTCACAATAGCCAAGAGGTGAAAGAATCCGAATGTCCGTAAAAAATGAATAGATAAAGAAAATGTGGTATATACATACAGTGGAATATTATGCAGCTGTAAAAGGGAAGGAATTCCTGTCACAGGCTACAATCTGGATGAACCTTGAGGACATTAAGGTAAGTGAAATAAGCCAGTCACAAGAGGAAAAAGACTGTATGATTCTACTTATGTGAGGTATCTAAAATAGTCAAAATCATAGAAACAAAATGAAAAGGTGGTTGCCAAGGACTAGGGGAGAGGAAAGGCTGAATTAGTGTTTAACGAGTATAAAGTTTCAGTTCTTCAAGATAAAAAGTCCTAGAGATCTGTTGTACAACAATGTGAATATGGCCCGGCGTGGTGGCTCACACCTGTAATCCCAGCACTTTGGGAGGCCGAGGAGAGCAGATCACAAGGTCAGCAGATTGAGACCATCCTGGCTAACATGGTGAAACCCTGTACTGAAAATACAAAAAGTTAGCCGGGAATGGTGGCGGGCACCTGTAGTCCCAGCTACTCAGGAGGCTGAGGCAGGAGGCTGGCGTGAACCCAGGAGGCGGAGCTTGCAGTGAGCTGAGATAGTGCTGCTGCACTCCAGCCCTGGCTACAGAGCAATAGTCTGTCTCAATAAATAAATAAATAAACAAATATTTAAAAATTGAATATACTTAACACTACCAAACTCTAAGGTAGGTTTGGTTTGTTTTGTTTTGTTGTTTGTTTTTCTGAGACAGTCTTGCTCTGTCGGCCAGGCTGGAGTGCAGTGGCATTAATCTCAGCTCACTGCAACCTCCGCCTCCCAGGCTCAAATGATCCTCCCACCTCAGCCTCCTGAGTAGCTGGGACTACAGGTGCACACCACTATGCCCAGCTAATTCCTTTGTATTTTTTTGGTAGAGACGGGGTTTCGTCATGTTGCCCAAGCTTGTCTCAAAATCCTTGGCTAAAGTGATCCTCTTCCCTCAGCCTCCCAAAGCGCTGGGATTACAGGCATGAGCTACCGTGCCCAGCCCCAAACTATATGCTTAAACATAGCTCAGATGGTAAATTTAATGTTCTGGTTTTTTACCACAATAAAAAGGTAATAATTTAATTTATCTAAAAATTATTATTGCATATATCATAAATCCAAAATTGTATAAAATGTATATGCATAAATAATAAAATATATATCCCTATACCCACCACGTAGCTTCACAATTGAATATCATTAATACCTTAGAGGTCTTATGCCTCTTCCTCTCCAGAGGTAACTATCCTGAACATTTGCCTTTAATTTTTCTGTTACTTTTCTTTAGGGTTTTATCACTAACATGTGTCTCTAAAAATATATTTTTGCCTAATATTGAATTCTGTATCAATGGAATCATAGTATGTTTTCTTGTAACTTGTCTCTTTTTCTTAAAGTTATGTTTTTAAGATTCATTGGCCAGACGTGGTGGGCACACCTCTAGACCCAGCTACTTGGGAGGTTGAGGTGGGAGGATCACCCGAGCCAGAGGAGATGGAGGCTGCAGTGAGCTGATTGCACTACTGCACTGCAACCTGGTGACATAGTGAGACCCTGTCTTAAAAAAAAAAAAAAAAATTTTTTTGGCCGGGTGCAGTGTCTCACACCACCGCACTTTGGAAGGCTGAGGCGGGCAGATCACCTGAGGTTGGGAGTTCGAGACCAGCCTGACCAACATGGAGAAACCCTGTCTCTACTAAAATACAAAATTAGCCAGGCGTGGTGGTGCATGCCTGTAATCCCAGCTACTCCCAAGTAGACCCAGCTACTTGGGAGGCTGAGGCAGGAGAATCGCTTGTACCCAGGAGGTAGAGATTGTGGTGAGCCGAGATCACACCATTGCACTCTAGCCTAGGCAACAAGAACGAAACTGTGTCTCAAAAAAAAAACAAAACAAACAGCCGGGCACAGTGGCAGACGCCTGTAATCCCAGCACTTTGGGAGGCCGAGGAGGGCAGATCACAAGATCAGGAGATGGAGACCATCCTGGCCAACACAGTGAAACCCCGTCTCTACTAAAAATACAAAAACAAAATTAGCTGGGTGTGGTGGTGGGCACCAGCTACTCGGAAGGCTGAGGCGGGAGATTGGCATGAACCCGAGGTGGAGCTTGCAGTGAGCCGATATCGCGCCACTGGACTCCAGCCTGGGCGACAGAGTGAGACTCCATCTTAAAAAAAAAAAAAATCCACGAAGCTAAACAAAAAAGGGCCGGATGCAGTAGCTCACGCCTGTAATCCCAGCACTTTGGGAAGCCGAGGTGGGCATATCATTTGAGGTCAGAAGTTCGAGACCAGTCTGGCCAACAGGGTGAAACTCCATCTTTATTAAAAATACAAAAATGAGCAGGGCATGGTGGCACACACCTGTAATCCCAGCTACTGGGGAGTCTGAGGCAGGAGAATTGCTTGAACCAGGGAGGCAGAGTTGCAGTTAACTGAGATCGCGCCACTGCACCCTAGCCTGGGCAACTGAGTGAACCTTTGTCTCATAAAAACACAGACAAACAAAAAACAGGCCCAGAAGATTGTGGGGGGTTATGTGTAGGGGAGCAGTGGGCTAGGCTTCTGTTATGGATCCCCTTACTCTGAGTAGATTTTTTTTTATAGAAGCTGAACCTTGGCCAGGCGGGGTGGCTCAAGCCTGTAATCCCAGCACTTTGGGAGGCCGAGACGGGCAGATCACGAGGTCAGGAGATCGAGACCATCCTGGCTAACACGGTGAAACCCCGTCTCTACTAAAAAAAAAACACAAAAAACTAGCCGGGCGAGGTGGCGGGCGCTTGTAGTCCCAGCTACTCGGGAGGCTGAGGCAGGAGAATGGCGTAAACCCGGGGGGCGGAGCTTGCATTGAGCTGAGATCCGGCCACTGCACTCCAGCCTGGGCAACAGAGCGGGACTCCGTCTCAAAAAAAAAAAAAAAAAAAAAGAAAAGAAACTGAGCCTTTGAATATCCATTGAATACACAAGTATTTCATCATGTTTTAAGAAAATCTGTAAACTTCATTTTAAGTGTTTGCCTAGTAGTTTATCTGGTATTCAGAATTTACATATTGCTTCTGAGGAACATTTTTGGTTGTTTTTATTCTTTTGATAACATTTTAAAAGAAACGTGGTTAAAAAAAACAAACAAAAATTTGTGCACAAAAGGTTTTTCATCCTATACTATTTTCAGAGGGTAAGATTCCTAGATGTGTAATTATTGAGTTAAAGGGTGTGAAATTTTGAAACATTTGCTGCCTTTGAGGAAAGTTCTAATATACACTCCAGAAAAATCCTAATTTGGGCTGGGCAAGGTGGCTCACACCTGTAATCCCAGCACTTTGGGAGGCCAAGGCAGGAGGATCCCTTAAGCCCAGGAGCTCCAGACCGACCTGGGCAATATAGCAAGACCTTGTCTCTACAAAAAATTTAAAACCTAGCTGGCATGATCGCACCACTGCACTCCAGTCTGTGTGACAAATGAGACCCTGACTTGAGGGGAAAAAAAGCAAAATTCTAACTTGAAATATTGTCAGGTAGTGTTTTTTCTATAGAGATAAAAGGTCCATGCTTTATGTAATCACTCTTAGCTGGTATTTAAGTCTTCCACTCAGGAAATCACTATCTTTGATGCATATACCTTTGCATAAACCTCTGGTTTAATCAGCCTCGTCTGGATAAAATGTTGATTCTACTAATGAACGGACATGACAGGAAGACATTTTAACTCGACATCAGGAAGGGCTTTCTAAAGGGAACTGTTCAATCTGCAGTATTAGAGGTGGGTGAGCAGATGTCACGCGTGTCCGTGTTGAGACCACCAACAGGCTTTGTGTGAACAAACGGCTGTTTATTCACTGTGTGCAAGTGGGCTGAGTCTGAAAAGAGAGTCAGCAAAGGGAAATAGGGAAGGGGTTGCTTTATAGGAGTTGGGTAGGTAATGAAAAATTACAGTAAAAGGTGATTATCTATTGTTAGCAGAGGAGAGGGTCACAAGATACATGGTGGGGAGATCATAAGACTCATTGTCCAGAAGAAGAATGTCACAAGGTTGATCGATCAGTTAAGGTAGGGCAGGGACAAGTCACAATGGTGGAATGGTGGAATGTTGGTTAATCCGTTAAGGCAGGAACTGGCTGTTTTACTTCTTTTGTGGTTTTTCAGCTGCCCCAGACTTCTTGGCTCCTGCAGGCCGTCTGGACACATATGTGCAAGTCACAGGGGTTACAATGGCTGAGCTTCGGCTCAGAAGCCTGACATTCATGTCTTTTTATTTATAAAATATAAAGTTATAAGAAAAGATAAAGAAAATATAAGTTTTTACTGGGGATTATTGGGACAGGGGCGATGTTTTTCAGGGCTGCTTCAGGCATGACTTAGGGGCGGCATGAACACCTAAAGAAAATTTAATTTTATAGTGAGTTGGTCTAGAAAGTTTTTGGGTACAATTTTGTGTGGCTAACAAGGCATCAGTTAGCATATTTTTGAGCTTGGAATTGTCCTAATAGAATAAATTATCTAAAAATAGCAATTAAGCATAATAGCTTTAAGGTAGGTGGCAGTGAGTTTTTAGGCCAAGGTAGGAATAATGTTTTATATACCAAGGTCTTTTGTCCCCATTTTCCATCATGGACAAATAGGATCCCCTGACATCGAGCCAAAAGTCTATTATATTACCTTTTTCCCAAAGGTGTGAGTGATGTTTTGAATGGAGGAGTTCAATAGTCCTTATTGCAGACCTTATACAGGAAAAATAATAAGTACAATAGTGCCTGTCTCCTGAAATAAGTTGGGACTGGCCGAGAGAGAAATGTCCAAGGCCTTCTAACAACCAATGACAGACCATGTGTTGTCCTGGATGTTGACCTGAGTGCCAGATATGTGGAACTGGTTCTGTATATGCATATTGCTGGTCATTTCTATATGAGTAGGCCTGAGGACACCGTGAGCATGGATTTGACAGTGTTTTAGATTTTTAATTCAGAGGTCTTTGATTTTGGAGGTGGGGAAAATTTTGGAGGACAAGGCCTGAAGTAAGTTGTTTTTATAGACAGCAGGTCCTAAGAGATTATGGTTTAGAGGAACGGGTGAAGCAGGCCTGGAAGTATGTTTAGACAGCCATTTGGAGGGGGTGCTGCATGGAAGGTTGGTCTTGTCCGGATGTTGCCAGGAGTTCATCATTGGCTTAGTCCTAAAGGTGAGAAGGAGTATAATAGGATGAGGAATAGAAGTTTAGGCTGTGGGGATATTTTGGGGCACAAGATAGTACCATGGTGTTGTTAGAAGCAGCAACTGCCATATGGAATGACTGGTGACGGCCTGGATGCGGTTTTGTATGAATTGAGAGGCTAAACGAAAGACAAAAGGCCTGAATAAGAGAAGGAGAAAAACAGGTACCAGGGGACTAAGAATAGGGAGGAGCCAAGACACCCAGTTAGAAAGTGCCCAGGTAGATCCAGCATAATTATTTGCCTGGCTGGTGAGTGTTTGGGTCCTATCTTTAAGCTTTTTTATGTCGTCATATACCAGGCTGGATTGATTTAAATAAAAACAACACTCTTCATTTAAAAATATGCAGAGTCCTCCTTTTTCAGCAGTGAGTGGTCAAGGCCTCGGTGATTTTGGAGGACAACTGTGGCTAAGGAATCGACCTGGTCCCAAAGGACTGATAAAGTTTGTGATAGATCTGTAATGCTAGCAGGAAAGTCATTAGAAAGACTATAGAAGGTTGTGACAGAAGTTGAAATGCCAGGTGGATCACAGAGATACAGTCATGGGGGTCAGGTGTAGTATCAGGAATAATGTGGGAGGCTGGATTGAAGTCTGGGCCAGGAACAATGGTAATTGTGGGAGACTCAACAAAGAGTGAGTATAGCTGAAGGAGCTGGGGGAGGGGGCAGAGAGTGTATGTATCAGGTGTGAGGAAGAAAATATATTTTGAAAGTTATGAGAACTGTAGAGAGTGAGTTGAGCATAGTTTGTGATTTTAAGGGCCTCTAAAAGTATTAGAGCAGTGGCAGGTGCCACACGCAAACATGAGGGTCAGCATAAAACAGTAAGGTCAAGTTCTGACCAAAAGGCTACAGGGTGCAGTCCCAGTCCCTGTGTAAGAATTCCGACCACACAGCCCTGCACTTCAGCTGTGTATAATGAAAAGTGTTGGGATGAGTCAGGGAGAGCTAGTGTGGGAGCAGTTTCTAGAGCTGTTTTCAAGGAATGGAAAGAGGAGTGGGGAAAGGATTTAGGATCTATGGGGTCAGCTAGGTTTCCCTTTGTGAGTTTATATAATGGTTTCAAGAATAAATGTTGAAGGAGTGGGAGGGTGTCTTGTTGAGAAGATTTAAAGGAGAGGCTACAAAGTAGAAAGTCATCAATATATTGAATAAGGTGAGAAGCAGAGGGGTGGAAAGAAAGTAAATCATGAGAAAGAGCTTGGCTGAAAGAATGAGGGCTGTCCCTGAAGCCTCGTGGCAGTACAGCCAGGTAAGTTGCTGGGACTGATGGGTATCAGGGTCAGTCTAGGTAAAAGCAAAGAGAGGCTGGGACAAGGGGTGCAGGGGAATAGTGAAAAAAAGCATCTTTAAGATCAAGAACAGAATACTGAGTTGTGGAGGAAGGTACTGAGGACAAAAGAGTGTACGGGTTGGGCACCACAGAGTGGATAGGCAAAACAATTTGGTTGATAAGGCACAGATCCTGAACTAACCTGTAAGACTTGTCCGGTTTTTGGACAGGTAAAATGGGGGAATGTTAAGAAGAGTTTGGAGGCTTTAGAAGCCCATACTGTAGCAGATGAGAGATAATAGGCTTTAGTCCCCTCAAAGCCTGTTGTGGGATGGGACACTGGTGTTGAGCGAGGTAAGGGTGATTAGGTTTTAATGGGATAGTAATGGGTGTGTGATCGGTTGCTAAGGAGGGAGTAGAGATATCCCATACTTGTGGGTTAAGGTTGGGGGATACAAGAGGAAGACGTGAAGGAGGCTTTGGGTTGGGAAGAAGGGTGGCAATGAGATGTGGCTCATCCAGGAATAATCAGGGTGGCGGATAATTTTGTTAAAACATCTCAACCTAATACGGGAACTGGGCAGGTGGGGATAACTAAAAAGGAGTGCTTATTAGCCAGGCAAGGAGGCGGGTGCCTGTAGTCCCAGCTACTTGGGAGGCTGAGGTGGGAGAATGGCATGAACCTCGGAGGCAGAGCTTGCAGTGAACCAAGATCATGCCACTGCACTCCAGCCTGGGTGACAGAGTGAGACAAAAAAAAAAAAAAAAAAAAAAAGTCCAAGTTGGCACCAAATTTGGAGAGTTTTAAGAGGTTTAGAAGCCTGGCCATCAATACCCACCATGGTTATGGGGGAAAGGGAAACAAGTCCTTGAAAATAAGGTAATGTGGAGTGGGGACAGACTTACCCTCCACTGTGAGAGTTACCCGAAGCTCGGCATCCATGATGGTCCAGGAGGCTTCCAAGGTGATTGGGCAACGTCAGTCTTCAGCTGCTAAGCTTAGCAGGTCTGATAAGGAGTCAGTCAGAGACCCTTGGGCCAGAGCTTTAGGGGCTCTGGGAGTGGCTGCCAGGTGAGCTGGGCAGTCTGATTTCCAGTGGGTCCCTGCTCAGATGGGACATGACTTGGGAGGAATCCTGGGCTGCAGGCATTCCTTGGCCCACTGGCCAGATTTCTGGCACTTGAAGCAAGATCCTGAGGGAGGAGGTCCTGTAGGAATGCCTGACCACTGCAGTTTAGGCATTTTGAAGTTCTTGTGTGCTGGAGGTGCGGCTGGATTTTGTCTCACAGCAGAGGCAAATAACTCAGAAATGTGTTGCTGCTTGGCTGTCTGTTCTCTATTACTGTACACATTGAAGGCGAGGTTGATTAATTCCTGTTGTGGGGTTTGAGGGCCAGATTCAAATTTTTGAAGCCTTTTTCTAATGTCAGGAGCTGACCGAGTGATAAAAAGCATATTAAGAATAAGACAGCCTTCTGGCCCTTCAAGGTCTAGGGCTGTAAAGCGTCTAAGGGTAGCCGCCAAACAGGCCATGAACTGGGCTGGGTTTTTGTCTTTACCTTGGGTAGTTTCTTTAAGTTTGTCATAAATAACAGATTTGTATGCTGTCTTCTTAAGCCCTTCAACTAGGCAGGAAATCATGTAATCTCACCTAGCTATAACTGAGGAACCTGCCTGATAGTGCCATTGGGGATCTTCTTGGGGAACCACTCTAATGCCTTCCTGGAGGCCTGGCTCATAATGCCAGCGGGTGTCTGTGTGGGACTGGGCCAGAGAAAAAACTCTTTCCCTTTCATCTGGGGAGAGGGTAGAAATTAGAATGACATTTAAGTCACTCCAGGTTAAATTGTAAGACTGGATTAAATACTGGAATTCATGTATATATTTGGTGGTGGTCTGATGAGAAGGAGCCTAAGTGTTCATTAATTTGGGAAAGATCTGATAGAGAAAATTGAACATGCACTCTGACGATGCCCTCAGCTCCAGCCACCTCTTGAAGAGGAAATTATTGGGCAGATGGGGGAGTATTTGCCGCAGAACAAAACTGTAAGCCTGACCGGATGTGGGGAAGGGAGATGACAGAAGGGTTGTAGGGTGGGGAAGTGGAGGCTGAGGAAGAGTTGGAGCCTGATTCAGCCTGGCAGGGAGCGACCTGAGGAGGAGCAGTCTGGGGAGGAGGGGAGAAGTCAGATGGGTCGGTAGAAAAGGAATATTCAAAAGACTCACCGGTGCTTGGGATTGGGACTGAAGGGACTGGTGGGAGGGAAAGAAGGAAGATTTGGGATGAGTCGCACTGGGAACAGAGATTAGGGAGGGAATGAAGTGTGAAAAATGCCCGGATGTAGGGCACCTCAGACCATTTGCCCATTTTATGACAAAAATTATCTAGATCTTGTAGGATGGAGAAATCAAAAGTGCTCTTTTCTGGCCATTTAGAGCCATTATCAAGTTTGTATTGGGGCCAAGTGGTGTTGCAGAAGAAAATAAGATGCTTAGGTTTTAGGTCAGGTGAGAGTTGAAGAGGTTTTAAGTTTTTAAGAACACAGGCTAAGGGGGAAGAAGAAGGAATGGAGGGCAGAAGGTTGCCCATAGTAAAAAGGTAAGTTTAAAGAAAAGAGATAGAGACATGGGGGGAGGGGGTGCGGTACCTGCCACCCAGGGGAAGTGGTACTTGCCACCAAGGTGGAAGATCAAGGCAGGCATCCCCGCAGTGATAGAACACCTCTGAAATGTGGGTGAATAATCAGGCAGGCGTTCCTGCAGTGATTAAACACAAGGGAAGACTGTCTTCCAGAGTCCATGAGCAGCGCCGAAGTTTTGGGTCCACAGATAAAACGTGTCTCCTCTGTCTCTACCAGAAAGGGAACTGAAATTAAGGGAAAGGAGAGATTGAAGGGTGGCACCGAAATTGAAAGGAGAAAGATGTTGAGGGATAGCGAGAGAGGTTGGAGAAGAGAGTAGAAAGAGGCCACTTACCAGATTTAAAATTGATGAGATGTTCCTTGGGCTGATCTGAGGACTTGAGGTAGTAGGCAGATCCTCCTCACAGAGCAAAAAGTGGGAGGACAGGGGATTGATCTCCCAAGGGAGGTCCCCTGATCCAAGTCACAGCACCAAATGTCAAGTGCATCCATGTGAAGAGACCACCAACAGGCTTTGTGGGAGCAACAAGGTTGTTTATTCACTTGGGCGCAAGTGGGCTGAGTCCAAAAAGAGAATCAATGAAGAGAGATGGGGAAGGGGTTGCTTTGTAGGATTTGGGTAGGTAAAGGAAAATTACAGTAAAAGGAGGTTATCTACTGTTAGCAGAGGAGGGGGTCACAAGGTACATGGTGGGGAAATCATAAGACTTATTATCCAGAAGAAGAATGTCACAATGACTATTGATCAGTTAAGGTAGGGCAGGGACAAGTCACAATGGTGGAATGGTGTAATGTTGGTTAATCAGTTAAGGCCGGAACTGGCTGTTTTACTTCTTTTGTGGGTTTTTGGCTGCTCCAGACTTCTTGGCTCCCGCAGGCCATCTGAACGCATATGTGCAAATCACAGGGGTTACAATGGCTGAGCTTCGTTCGGCTCAGAGGCCTGACAGCAGAGACTGGAAAATTGCTTAACAGAATTGTAAATTCCTTCTTTCATTTCTCAAACCTTTTTTTTTTTTTCTTTTTTTTTTTGAGATGTAGTATTGCTCTGTCCCCCAGGCTGGAGTGCAGTGGCTGATCTCGGCTCACTGCAAGCTCCGCCTCCCGGGTTCACACCATTCTCCTGCCTCAGCCTCCCGAGTAGCTGGGACTACAGGCATCTGCCACCACGCCCAGCTAATTTTTTGTATTTTTCATAGAGATGGGGTTTCACCATGTTGGCCAAGCTGGTCTTGAACTCCTGACCTTCAGGTGATCCACCAGCCTCCACCTTCCAAAGTGATGGGATT
Organism: Theropithecus gelada; assembly: GCF_003255815.1. NCBI lineage: Eukaryota > Metazoa > Chordata > Mammalia > Primates > Cercopithecidae > Theropithecus > Theropithecus gelada. Next base: position 70,059,085 of record NC_037682.1, on the reverse strand, counting down.
ACAGGCCTGAGTGACGGCACCTGGCCTCATTACTCAAACCTTTAGGGAACACCTCCTCACTCAGCCATGTGCAAGGACGTGAAGACCCAGAGGTGAAACATTTTAGGGTGCTGCCTCCAAACCTGAATTTCAAGAAAAGACTACAACGATCCAGTCCTGGGCTTCTCTAAATTCTTTTGTTGCTGACCAGACCTTAATTTTAGCCTCTGGAGGATGTGTCTATGCGAATGAACGGCTGAAAACTCAGAAAACGAAAACTAGCTTTTATGGAATTTCAAGTAATTACGTTGTTCAAAACTATGCATCATGCTCGTTTGTGGGCATTGGATGAAAAGATAAATCTTTCCAGAAAGGGCAGGGGAGGGAGAGGCAATTCTGGGTGCGGAAGTTGGCAGAAAAGAAAATCAGTGTCTCCTAGACTTCGCCCAGTTTGGCTCGTTTGGGGTACTCCTCCACCACGCGTTACCAGGCCCGTGAAACCCACTCCCACCAGAGAATTAGCGCGGGCGGACGAGCGAATTGACACCTAGCAGTCCGGAACTTTGCGTGCGGGGTTCCGGCAGCAGCACGCATCGGGAAGCTTTTGGGCGCTGCACCGCACTGCGCCGTGGCCTTGAGTCCGGCGCGCAGAGGAGGAGGAGAAAGCTGACTCCTTAGTTCCGGGTAGTGGTCGTGGTGGTTTTCTTTGTAGTTCGTGGTCTGAGACCAGGCCTCGAGTGGGAACGGCGTCACCATGGTCCCACGGCGGAACCCAGAGCCCTTACGGTTTCTGCCGGATGAGTCCCGGAGCCTGCCCCCGCCCAAGCTGACCGACCCGCGGCTTCTCTACATCGGCTTCTTGGGATACTGCGCTGGCCTGACTGATAACTTCATCCGGCGGAGGCCGGTCCTGTCGGCTGGTGAGTGCTGCGCGGTCGGGATCGGCTGGGAGGAGAGGGGGTCGCAGGGCTGCAGACCTGCCCCGCCGTAGGCCCTCCTGAGGTGCTCTGTTTTTCCGTGCCTTGTTGCCTAGCTGACCCCAGCTCGCCTTCCCGGGCGGTCCGCGCCCCGTTAGCTCTTTAGAATCGAGCAGAGCCAGTGTGTCATTTGGCACTTGAAGAAATTGAGGTGCAGTGAAGCCCGAACTGAGTCTGTGAAGGACCCGGGACTACTCTTCTCAGTTCGTGTTGTACTGTGTGCACAAATGAGCCGTGACTCCATGCCACGCGCGACTCACACTATGGGCATTATTGATAGCATGTAGGCCTTAAAACACTTTATTAGGGATGTATTATTCACAACGAGGAAACCGAGCCTAACAGGTTAAACAGCAGCTTGCCCAAGGTCATATGGCTATTACGTAGCAGAGCTTTTTTTTTTTTTTTTTTTTTTTTTGACCTCTGAATGGATATGGGACACCGGTGCTTCTCAAACTTAATGTGCATACGAATAGCGTAGGTGTCTTGTTAAAATCGGATTCTAGACTGGGCGCGTTGGCTCACACCTGTAATCCCAGCGCCTTGGGAGGCCGTGGCGGGCGGATCGCTTGAGCTCAGGAACTGTATACCAGTCTCCGCAACAGGGCCAAAGCCGGTCTCTACAAAAAACTAAAAAAGTTAGCCGGGCGTGGTGGTGCACGCCTGTGGTCCCAGGCTGAGGGAGGCTGAGGCAGGAGGGTCGTTTGAGCCTGGAAGGCAGAGGTTGCAGTAACCCGAGATTGCTCCATTGCACCCCAGCCTGGGCAACAAAGTGAGACCCTGTCTCAAAAAAAAAATGCGGATTCTGATTCATGAGGTCTGGGGAGGAACTTGATGTTACCAACAAGTGCTCAAATACTGCTGCTGCTGGTCTGAGGACCACAGTTTGAACCAGTGTGCTGTAATCCCATCAGAGACACTGACTATTCTGATAATAACCACCACAGTAGCTTTGCTAAGCTCTATGGATTTCCAGAGGGAAAAGAGGAGAGGAACTTTGGAAGAGGGGCCTTTGAAGTTAACTTTGATTATCGGGCAGGACTGAGAGACAGACAGCTTTCTAGGCCCATGGGGCTAGTGGGAGCCAATGAGGGCAAGGACCTCTGAATGGAGGGTGTTTAATGATTGAGTGAGTGTTCAGGTTTAGGGTGATAAAACTACAAGGGAGATTTTAGCAGAGCTTGGCAATTTATTTTCTAGCCAGCCAGGAACTTTGTAAGCTTTTGAGAGCTGCAGGGGTGCAGTGATGAGCTCTGTATTTTAAAAAGTCATCTTTGTCAGCAATGTGAGGCGTTGATTGGAACCAAGAAGCACAATCAGGAAAAAAGCTCAGGCAATGGTTCAGGCAATTAGGAGTCACCACACTTAAACATCTTTTGCCTTCTTACAGCTGTATGTCATGCCTGAAGGTCAGCTCCCAGCCCATCAAATCCCAGCATTTCCAGTGCTCAAACAGTATTGAAATCCTATCTCCCTTGGACATGACTCCTCACTTCAGAAAGGAGTGATCTTTGTCCATTTATGCCTCTGAGGACTCGAGGCTTTCCCTTTTCATCACCACTTCACACTTGCCCAAGACTGTCACTTGGTGTGATGAAAAGAGCTCCACTTTGGAACTAAACAGACTTGCTCACCAGGCACAGGCACAGTGGTTCACACCTGTAATCTCAGTACTTTGGGAGACCAAGGCAGGAAGATCTCTTGAGGCCAGGAGTTCAAGACCAGCCTGGGCAACATAGTGAGACCCTGTCTCTACAAAAAATGTAAGAAATTAGCTAGGCATGGTGATGTGCACTTGTAGTCCCAGGTACTCAGGAAGCTAAGGGAGGAGAATCACTTGAGCCCAGGAAGTTGAGGCTGCAGCAAGCCGTGATTGCACCACTGCACTACAGTCTGGGCAACAAAGTTGAGACCTTGTCTCCAATAAATAAATAAATAAACAGACTTGCTCTACTGCTTTCCAGCTGTGTCAGTTTGGGCAAGTTACATGGTCAGGTGGATCAGAGCCGAAGTTTCCTCATCTATAAAATAAGAATAATTAATTTTTGCATATTTGTTGTGAGAATTGAGTGAGATTCTATAGGTAAAATGTCTGACATGTAAAAGGTGCTGGACAGAGTTCCCCTTCCTTAGCTCTTGTTATGCAAACAGTTTACCATACATTTGTAATTTGTTCATTTACTGAACCCCCTTTTTTTTTTTTGAGACAGGATCTCACTTGTCACCCAGGGTAGAGGGCAGTGGTGCAATCATGGGTCACTGCAGCCTCGACCTCTGGGCTCAGGCGATCCTCCTATCTTAGCCTTCTGAGTAGCTGGGACTACAGGTGCATACCACCAGGCCTGGCCAATTTTTAAATTTTTTGTAGAGATGGGGTCTTGACATCTTGGCCAGTCTGGTCTCGAACTTCTGGCTTCAAGTGATCCTGCCACCTCGGCCTCCCAGAGTGCTGGGGTTATAGGTGTGAGCTACTGTGCCTGGCCTTACTGAACTGTTTCTCTGTTATGTGCCCTATGGAGCTCCTAGTGAAATCAGGGAGACAAACAAACAGTCTGTTGCTGATCTTGGTATGATAGATACATGTTTTGATAGAGGTGGGTGAGCAGAAAGCACTTTAGGAGCACAAAGGAGATACAGATGGGAGGGAGAATGCTGTAGAGGAAGTAAAGGTTGACTGAAATGTGACATATGCACCACTTAATCTCATTGTTGTTAGTTGAGCAGTTTGTGCCTTTCTGGGAGACAGAAGAGTACAGCAGTTAAGAGCATATGCTTTGGAGGTGACACCACCTCCACCCCACTAGTCATTTGATTCTGGGGAAGTTCCCTATCTCAGGACTACATGAGATAATGAATATAAACTGTGTAGCCCAGGAGTAGGGATCAGACTTCCTGAGCTCCCAGAGCTTCCCTAAATTGCTTTGGAAGATTTAGATCCTAGGACTTTATTGAAATGGTTGTCCTCAGCAGCATTTACTGAATGCATATTGTGTTTATCTAGGTCAGTGTCTGGTATCTATAGTAGGTGTTCAATAAGTATTGAGTGAGGCCAGGTGTGGTGGCTCATGCCTGTAATCCCAGTACTTCGGGAGGCTGAGGCAGGTGGATCACCTGAGGTCAAGAGTTCAAGACCAGCCTGACCAATATGGTGAAACCCCAAAATTAGCCAGGCGTGTTGGCACATGCCAGTAATCCCAGCTACTCGGGAGGCTGAGGCTGGAGAATTGCTTGAACCTGGGAGGCGGAGATTGCAGTGAGCCGAGATTGCACCATTGCACTCCAGCCTGGGCGACAGACTGAGACTCTGTCTTTAAAAAAAAAAAAAAAAAGGTAGTATTGAGTGAATAACTATATGTAGATTACAAGGAATATAAAACATGGTCCCAATCCTCCAAAGGTTTACAGACCAGATGGCCATATCCATTAAAAAGACAAATTGTGGTACAAGTTTGTGCATATAGGGTGAAGGTGTGTATCACATAAATGTTGTTTCTAAGAGAGTTGGAGGTGTGGTGAAAGAGATATGGTAGATTTTCAAAGCCCTGGAGAGTACCTGGCATTCTGTGAGTAATGGGATATTCTGGCTGGACACTGTGGCTCACACCTGTAATCCCAACACTTTGGAAAGCTGAGATGGGAGTATTGCTTGGTTTCAAGACCAGCCTGGGCAACATAGGAAAACTTTGTCTCTACAAAAGAAAATTTTTTAAGCTATCTGGACATGGTGGCATGCACCTGTGATCCCAGCTACTTGGGAGGCTGAAGTAAGAGGATCACTGGAGCCTGGGAGGTTGAGGCTGCAGTGAGTGTGATCATGCCTCTGTATTCCAGCCTAAGTGACAGAGCAAGATTCTGTCTCATAATAATGAATATGTCTCATAATAATGAATTTCTATCAATGAAATAAAATTGTGTAGCTCTTTTTCAAATTAGCAGGAAATGTTAAGAAGAATTTTTTAAGAATAAGACTTTAAAAATAAGTTGTACATATTTTGGGGGTACATGTGATATTTTGATACATGCATACAATGTGTAATGTTGAAACTGGGGCAAATGGGCCATCCATCACCCCAAACATTCACCCCTTCTTTATGTTGGGAACATTCAAATTCCTCTCCTCCAGCAATTTTGAACTATACTACAAATTATTGTTAACTGTAGTCACCCTACTGTACTATCAATAAATAGAATTTTTTTATAAGTTTTTCTCATCATCTGTTTTTTTAAACTTAACCTTCTTGCTGGTTACCACTTAATGTGCCCTAAATTTAGAGTTAGTTGGTATTCTAAGTATAGCCCACAGAATTAAATATTTATTGATCTCTAGTTTAATATATCAGTAATTTATGATGTTCTGCAAAGAGCACAATAGCTGCTGGGGTTAGACTCACCGAGTAAAGAATGGGAAGATGATTGTAGACGGGGTGTGCAGGTAGTGAGAGGTAGACCACTCAGAGAGAATGAGGAGAGAGGTTAGGAAAACGGGGCCTTGGGAAGAGGCCAAGCCATGCCTTTAGGGCTGGGGTGCTGACATCATCATCTCAAACACTTATGGAGTTTTTCTGTGAGGAACATGGGTCAGCGTAGAGAGAGTCTGGTTCTGTGTGTCTCTGCAGTCCAGTGGCACATGGGAGAACATGCACTCTTTGGTTTGCTATATGGCGGGTAGCCCATTAGGGAGAGCAGTGGCTGTTTGGGGTAAGAGAGAGTGCTCTGCCCAGTTCTAGAACATAGGAATATTTTTCATTTTTATTGTTTTATACATTTTCCAAAATACTTTTACATGCATATGTCTTGTTTTATATGCTGCTACTATGAGAAAGATAGGATAGGCCCTTTTTTTTTTTTTTTTTTTTTTTTTTTTTTTGAGACAGTCTCATTCTGTCACTCAGGCTAGAGTTCAGTGGTGCCATCTTGGCTCACTGCATTCTCCACCTCCCAGGTTCAAGCGATTCTCCAGCCTCAGCCTCCTGAGTAGCTGGAACTACAGGTGTGCGCTACCACGCCCGGCTAATTTTTGTATTTTTAGTAGAGATGGGGTTTCACTGTGTTGGCCAGTCTGGTCTTGAACTCCTGACTTCAGGTGATCCACCCACCTCGGCCTCCCAAAGTGCTGGGATTACAGGTGTGAGCCACCACGCCCAGCCAGGGTAGGTCTTGCCTGTGTTTTAGAGGTAGTAAATTGAATTACCCAAGGCTGTTCATTCATTTATTAAATAAATATTAAGTGCTATATGCTAAAATATACATTACATGTAATATTTTAGATTCGCTAACCTTTAAAGAAGTGATAATGTGGGCTGAGTGGGGTGGCTCATTCCTGTAATCCCAACAGTTTGGGAGGCCGAGGCAGGGGGATCGCTTGAGCCTAGGAGTTCAAGACCAGTCTGGGAAACATAGCAAGACCCCTCTTAAAAAAAATGGGCATGGTGGTTCATGCTTTTGGTCCCAGCTACTTGGGAAGCTGAGGTGAGAGGATTGCTTGAGCCTAGGAGGTTGAGGCTGCAGTAAGGTGTGACTGTGCCACTGCACTCCAGCCTGGGCAACAGAGCTAGACCTTGTCAAGGATCAAGGCTGTTTGTTCAGAATACCTTTTTTTGTTTGTTTGTTTTTGTTTTTTGAGACAGAGCTTCACTCTGTCCCCCAGGCTGGAGTGCAGTGGTGCGATCTCGGCTCACTGCAACCTCTGCCTCCCGGGTTCTAACGATTCTCCTGCTTCAGCCACCTGAGTAGTTGGGATTACAGGCGCCTACCACCCCGTCTGGCTGATTTTTGTATTTTTAGTAGAGATAGGGTTTCACCATGTGAACTGGTCTTGAACTCCTGACCTCAGGCGATCCACCTGCCTCAGCCTCCCAAAGTGTTGGGATTACAGGCATGAGCCACCGAGCCCAGCGCTTTTTTTATTTTTATTTTTTTAATAAATGCCATAACAGGCTGGGCACTTTGTCGACCAGGCTGGAGTGCGGTGGCGCAATCTCAGCTCACTGCAACCTCTGCCTCCCAGGTTCCAATGATTCTCCTGCCTCAGCCTCCCAAGTAGCTGGGACTACAGGCACCCGCCACCACCCCTAGCCAAATTTTGTATTTTTAATAGAGACAGGGTTTCACCATGTTGGCCAGGCTGGTCTCGAACTCCTGACCTCAGGTGATCCACCTATCTCGGCCTCCCAAAGTGCTGGGATTACAGGTGTGAATACATATTGACTAATTTTTGCTTTCTTTGGGATTTGTCATTTGAATTTCAGGTTTGCATCGCCACCTTCTATATATTACGGCCTTTTATTTTGTTGGATATTATCTTGTAAAACGTGAAGACTACACGTATGCTGTGAGGGACCGTGAAATGTTTGGATATATGAAATTACATCCAGAGGATTTTTCTGAAAAAGGTATTTCAAGTTAATTTTAGAGAATCTGTGTTTACTGTATTATTATTTTCCCTGGTTAATCTTATCCATGTCTATGGCTTTAGGTACCTTCTAAATTCTGTTGACTCCCACATCTTAGTCTATAGACCAAAATTCTCTTGAATTAATATATCCAGTTTTTGCCTGACTACCTGTCTCCTTTGGACAGCAAACAAAACTCATGTCCCCTCTGCCTTCCCAAACCACCTGCTCCTCTCTGTCCTGCTTCAGGGAATGGCACTACTGTCCACCTGGACACTCAAGCCAGAAGCCTCAGAATTATCAAGTCTTTCTCTTTCACTTCCCATTAATCATCAAGTCTTATCAGTTCTACTTCCTAAATATTTCTCAACTTTGAACTCTCCTCTCCCTGGTTCAGGCCTTGATAATCTCTTGCTCAGACTGTTGCACTTGCCTGTTAACTCACCACGTGCTTTCGTCTTATTTCCAGTGACAGCAAATCTGATCACATCTGTTTAAAATAGTTTTCCGGCTGGGCGCAGAGGCTCACGCCTGTAATCCTAGCACTTTGGGAGGCCGAGGGGGGCGGATCACCTGCGGTCAGGAACTTGAGACCAGCCTGGCCAACATGGTGAAACCCCGTCTCTACTAGAAATACAAAAAGTAGCCAGCCATGATGGCGCGTGCCTGTAATCTCAGCTACTTGGGAAGCTGAGGCAGGAGAATTGCTTGAACCCGGGAGGCGGAGGTTTCAGTGAGCCAAGATCGCTCCATTGCACTCCAGCCTGGGTGTCACAGCGAGACTCTGTCTCAAAAAATAAAATAAAATTAAAATAAAATAAGTCATCTATTGCCCAGTGGATAAAATCCAGACTCCTTAGGATGGCTCATTTCCTCCAGCTTAGCTAATTGCGTGTCCTCTGGTAGAAACACTTTACCCACATTCTTATCTACTATATGATATACACGTCTGTGTTCTTCATGGATTGTAGCTTTGTCTTTGTTTCCCAGCCTCTCGCATAGAGCCTACACATAGCAGGCACTTATGCATAATAGTGGATATGAACCATATGGAACACTTCCTCATTCCTCATCACTCATCATTTGCCTGGTGAAATGCTTTGTCCTGAGCCTGCCCTATATTGCTTTATACATGTTGTACCTTCTTCCTGCTATGTTATTCTTCCTCTTGCCCCTGTTTCCACCCCATCCACCTAGCAAATTTCTGCTTTCATTATCTCAGTGAAGCTTTCACCGAGCTACAGTCAGGCGTTCCCTCAGTGTGCTCTATCTCTATTCTGCTATGAATCTATTAATAGTTGTAATATAACTTTTCTCACCTGTGTTTTACACACATACAACACATGTGCACATATATGAGTCTCTGTAGGCTGGGAGTTTAACTTACTAGGACAGGTTTTTTTTTTTTTTTGTCTCCCCAGGGGTTTGGCACACATGACCTTATTAAATGTGTAAATGAATGAGTATAGAAAAAATTTGAACTTGTAAACATATAAATAGATTTTCCCCAGTCTCAGCAACATAGTGAGACCTCATCTCCACAGAAAATTTAAAAATTAGCTGGGTGTGGCGGCACATGCGTATAGTCCCAGCTACTTGGGAGGCTGAGGCAGGAGGATTACTTGAGCCTGGGAGGTCAAGGTGCTGTGAGCTGTGATCACACCACTGCATTCCAGCCTAGGTGACAGAGTGAGATCCTGTCTCAAACTCCCAAAAAAAAAAAAAAAAAACATTTAAATTTCATTAGACTGATCTCTAAGATCTTATTTAGCTCTAAAATTTTATTACTCTTTAATTTTCCCACAGCCTTCAGTCACATATATATTTATGGTGGATCAGAAAGATACAGCTTCTTTTTTTGCCAAAGAAGAGCTTAAAGACTAGCACAAAGCATGAATAGTGGATGTATCGGGAATGCATAATACTCAGAACCATTAAATGTTAGAGCTGGAAGTCATCTTGGCTATATTGATTACTAGGAGTGACGCCCAGTGACTGAGCAGTCTTCAGTCCCAGACCTCTGGCTCTTTGCTTAGACATAGTTCCATGAGTTCACTGTGTCTGCAGGAGTGTGTATAGCTGCAGGGCTCATTCTGTTTCTGAGCTGCAGATTACTGGCAGTTGTGCCAAGAGCCTCACGCACGGACAGTGGGAGCCCGGAGAGCTTGACCACATTGGCTGCTGGCCTCTCCTAGCTGACCTGTGCCCTTCTGTGTTTATTTCTTCCTTCACCTCTTCAGTCAGGTTATTCCTGGCAGCACCTTGTCCCTCTTGGCAGCCATTTGGTTGTCATCACAGATTCCTCCAAAATTATTCTTCATTCAATGAAAGAAAATCTTTCAGTGATTACCAAGCCATAGTCGTGGACAAGAAAATAGGGAAATTCTTAGGGGTTTGTCTTAGTCCATTTGGCCTACTATAACAAAATGCCTTAAACTGGGTAATTAAAAAAAATTTTTTTTAACTTGGTTTTTCTTACCACCTGTATAATTGCAGAATAGACTGGGTAATATATAAATAATAGAAATTCATTGCTTGCAATTCTGGAGGCTGGGAAGTCCAAGATCAGGGTACCAGCACAGTTGGTGTCTGCTAAGGGCCCACTCTGTGCTTCATAGATGATGCCATCTTGCTGTGTCCTCACATGGTAGAAGAGGCAAACAAGGTCCCCTAAGCCGATCCCATTCATGAGGACAGAGCCTTTGTGACCTAATCACCTCCCAAAGTCCTAACCTCGTAATATCATCATCTTGGGGGTTACATTTCAACTTACGAACTTCGGGGGGGCATGAACATTCAGACCACATCAGGATTTCAATCAGTAAGATTACTGAGTGTTAATTTTCCTTTAGGAAATACAATTTTTAAAACATATTTTTAAAATAAATCTTTTATGATCTTTCCTTTTATAGAGAAGAAAACATATGCTGAAATTTTTGAAAAATTCCATCCAATACGTTAAAGTCTTCAAAATACATGCTCCAGTTTCACTGATACCTGCTGTTTCTGAATTTGATGGAACATGTTTCTAATGACAGTTGAAGCTTATGCTTATCTGTATGTTGACACCTTGTAATTAAAATAGTTACCATGAATATTCTGCCTCTTTTTATTGTTGTAAGAAAAATAATTCATCAGAGAATGGTCAGTTTCCATTCACTCATCTGAAAGATTTTAAAATGAGGTTCAATTCTAGTTTAGAGTTAGCAGACTACAGCCTATGGGCCAAATCTGGCCCACTGCCAATAAAGTCTTATTGGAACACAGCCATGCTCATTTGTTTACATGTTGTTTGTGGCGACTGCCATGCTACAAGAGCAGAATTGAGTAGTTGCGATAGAGACCTATGGCCTGCAAAGCCTAATTAATATGTGGCCCTTTCAGAAAAGGTTTGCCTGTCCCATCCTAGTGCAAAGTGAATTTAGAGTGAGCCAGATTATGGAGGATTCTGTGACTCTTGCCAAATAGTTTTGACTTCATCCTGTAGGTATTTAAATTATACAGTCAGGTTTGTATTTCTGAGCTCTGTCGATAATGATATAGAAGGTGGTTTAGAAGGAGGAGACTCCAGACAAGGAAAACAGAAGTCTTACGCTGCAAAGGGGTCTTTGCTCTTAGGTGGATTATCCTGGAGAAAGTGGACTCAGGAGCTAATACTGTCTACAGTGGAGCTTGGTGCAATTAGAAGCAAAAGACTGTACCTAACTGGAATGAGGTTACTTTTTATGGCTTATCAAATGCTTATCCTGGCCTGATGCTGTGGCTCATGGCTAGAATCCCAGCACTTTGAGAGGCTGAGGCAGGGTAGATTGCTTGAGCCCAGGAGTTTGAGACCAACCTGGGCAACATGGCAAAACACTGTCTCTACATAAAATACAAAAATTAGCCGGGCATGGTGGCACGTGCCTGTAGTCCCCGCTACTCATGAGGCTGAAATGGGAGGATCTGTTGAGCCCTGGAGTTCGAGGATGCAGTTAACTGTGATTGTGTCACAGTTAACTGCAGCCTGGGTGACAAAGGAGACCCTGTCAAAAAAAAAAAAAGTACTTGTCTCAAAAGTTTTTGTTTCCTAGCTTAGAATTTATAATCAGATTAGGTTTGGGAGATAAAGTATATGTGATTTTTTTTTTTTTTTTTGAGACAGTCTTGCTCTGTCATCAGGCTGGAGTACAGTGGTGCGATCTCAGCTCACTGCAACCTCCACCTCCTGGGTTCAAGCAGTTCTCCTGCCTTAGCCTCCTGAGTAGCTGGGACTACAGGTGCATGCCACCACGCCCAGTTGATTTTTGTATTTTCAGTAGAGACAGGATTTCACCATGTTGACCAGGATGGTCTCGATCTCTTGACCTTGTGATCCACCTGCCTCGGCCTCCCAAAGTGCTGGGATTACAGGCATGAGCCACCACGCCTGGCCTATATGTGATTTCAAATTAGGTAGCCTTATAAATATAAGCAGGTGGTTTCTGGGCAAAATCAAATGAATTCCGTCTTTATTTTCTTGAGTACCACTTGTAAAAACTGAAATTAGGTTGGAGAAAGTGCTTTAGAAATAATAAAGATGTACAAATACAAGGTTTTGGTTTTTTTAATTACTTCTGCAATAAATACGTTTATAGTTCACTTGTTGTTGGCCTCATCAGTGGTCGCCAAGTAAAAGAGGGTGAACCACTCATCCCAAGAGACTCTGTCTGCTACCTCTTAGCTCTGGAGGGTAAAAAGCAAGGACCAGAGCAAATACATAGGAGAGAGAGGGAGAAAAAAATATCAGGCTATTTTAATAGCCCTCACATGCCAAGTGCTTTTGATTCATCATGTTTAGTTTTCATTAGCTTGTGAGGTACATAATATTATCCCCATTTTATAGATGAGGGAATTTAGGCTCCAGTGGGTTAAATAACTTGCATAAGTACACACACTGAATGACTGCCATGAGGAGGGATGTGAATTTTGGTCACATGCCAACACCTACACTCTTCCCACCATACCACACAGGACAGGTAACTGTCTAGTCCCTCCTGGTCACCTCCCCAAGCTGGTAAGAGGAACGAGGGGAGCAGTAAACAATAGCAACAGACATTCTAAAGGTGAGCCAGTGACTGGAATCCAGGAATTGGTGCTCAGGAGTTAGAGAAGTATCCAGGAGAAGTGAGCCGCCTTCACTTCTGGCTGCAGGTCTAGGCCTTTCTGCTCTCATCATTGGCTGGTGAACTGCTCCGCCTGCCTCATCAGAGTCTGCCTTTTATCATGTGAAGGGACCTGTGGAGTGAAGAAGTTTTTAAAAGGCCAAGTGAGTATCAATTTAAACAACTAAAATACTGTCACATGCCCATTGAAGCAGGAATTAAAATGAAAAAACTCAATGCTGATGTTGCTGATGGAAAACTGGCAGTGCCTCAGCATTGTAAGGAGAATCCTGGGTTGTCAGAGCAGGAATAACTCATTTGATTTCTCTGCTATATTTTACTAACAGGGAAACTAAGATGCAGAAAGGTAAGATAAGTTGTCTAGGGCCAGGCTTGGTGACTCACGCCTGTAATCCCAGCACTTTGGGAGGCCAAGGTGGGTGGATCACTTGAGGTCAGGAATTCGAGACCAGTCTGGCCAACATGGTGAAACCCCATCTCTACTAAAAGTACAAAAATCAGCCAGGCGTGTTGGTGTGAGCCTGTAATCCCAGTTCCTCGGGAGGTTGAGGCAGGAGACTTGCTTGAATCTGGGAGGCAGAGGTTATAGTGAGCCAAGATCGCACCACCGCACTCCAGCCTGGACAACAAGAGCAAGACTCCATCTCAAAAAAAAAAAAAAAAAAAAAAAAAAAAAGGAGGTTGGGCACGGTGGCTCACGCCTGTAATCTCAGCATTTTGGGAAGCCGAGTAGGGAGGATCACAAGGTCAGGAGATTGAGACCATCTTGGCCAACATGATGAAACCCCATCTCTACTAAAAATACAAAAAATTAGCTGGGCATGGTGGCGCGCGCCTATAGTCCCAACTACTTGAGAGACTGAGGCAGGAGAATTGCTTGAACCCGGGAGGTGGAGGTTCCAGTGAGCCGAGATCGCGCCACTGCACTCCAGCCTGGCGATGGAGTGAGACTCCATCTCAAAAATAAAAGTTATCTAGGATAATACAGAAGTCAATGGAAGAGCCAGAACAAGAGCCCAGATTTTTAACTGTTGCTATACCATATTGCCTCTGAATGAAAATCAGGTTAGGGTGTGTTGAAATGTTATGGTGTAGAGTTGCTGCTCTGGCCTTTGAAGCTATTTGGTGAGTCAGAGTGTGGTTTCTACCCATTCTGCCATGCCCAGTTCCCACTTTGAGCCCACTCTGCAAAAGTCTAAGGCTCTAAGGAACACCACTGTAGAGGAAAATAATTAGACTAATTAGGCCAGGGTTCATATCTTGGCTCTGTCATTTACTGAGTAATGTTGGACTCATTTTACTTCTCAGGCCTCTGGTTTTTTCATCTGCAAAAGGGAATGATAGGCTGGGCGCGGTGGCTCATGCCTGCAATCCCAGCACTTTGGGAGGCCGAGGCAGGTGGATCACAAGGTCAGGAGTTCGAGACCAGCCTGGCCAACATGGTGAAACCCTGTCTCTACTAAAGATAAAAAAAAAAAATTAGCCGGGTGTGGTGGCACACGCCTGTAATCCCAGCTACTTGGGAGGCTGAGGAAAATCTCTTGAACCTGGGAGGCAGAGGTGGCAGTGAGCTAGGATGGCACCATTACACTCCAACCTGGATGACAGGGTGAGACTCCATCTCAAAAAAAAAAAAAAAGGGAATGATAATTCCATTAGATAATGGATATGCAAAGTGATCTTAAAATTATTCAAATGCCAGTCATTAGTTTTACTACCACTGTTATTGTTCAGTGAAGAAGCTGAAACCCAGAGAAATGAAGTAGCTTGCCCAAGGCCCCACAGCTCATTAGTGATAGAATCAGAACGTGAACCCAGAGCTGTTGACACAGCCCAGTCTAATTCAAGAACCTCTGTGAGGCAACTCGGGGAGCCTCCAGGGGAGAGGGAAGAAGGGCTGAGGTTGACAGTTTGGGTTTGAAATGGGAGAAGGAAAAATGGCTGAGAAAATGCCTGGAGCAGAGATCTCCATAGGCTCTGTGTTTGGGGGTCCGCATTTATTCCCCATAATTACAGAGCAGCCTTCACACAGATTATGAAGATAACACAATATGGCAGACAGTGGGTATGAGGAAAGAACACTCAGCTCAAAGTTGAGGCCGGTCTTACTTTTGTCTCTTTACTGTGTGACTTTGGTGAGTCACTTCACCTCTCTGGCTTCAATTCCCTTACTAGTAAAGTGGGGATGAGAATCTTTTCCTGCATAGCTGCATCAGATGGTTTTGAGATTGCAATGGACACGGATGTTGTTTACAACTAATGAGACCAGTTGGTGGGAGCAGGGCTGGCAGGTGGCACAGAATCAAAACTGGCAGCTACTGTGGTCCAATTTCTATTAATACTAGTCTTGATCCATGAGTGAACTAGTGATGACCATGCTAGGGACCCTTCCCACCTCCTACCCTCTGCCACCACCTGCTTGTCTAGCTTGCTGCTCATCCACACTCACCACCCCAGCCCCTCTGTGCATAGACATGTAGGCTCAGACTGGAACACATAATCACATGTACATACAACAGGGCTTCCCAACAGGCATGTCTGTACACTCCGGTTTGCCTGGAATGGATTAGAGTGCCATGACAGTGGTCCCTCGGCTTCCCGTTTGGTGGGTTCCAACCTGGGATGGTCAGAGTACCCCCAGCCTGTTGTAGGAGTACTGCAAGCAGCCTCACCTATGTATCCCCGTGTGCCATATAATTTTCCATGTTCTGTGACTTGAAAAAATGTGGGAAACACTGTCACACACACGGAATTCACAATGTTCACTTAAGTCAATATGCATGCCTTAGGTAAGTTTCTTCTTTCTTTCTTTCTTTTTTTTTTGTTTTTTGAGATGGAGTCTCCCTCTGTCGCCCAGGCTGGAGTGCAGTGGCACAATCTCGACTGACTGCAACCTCCGCCTCCCGGGTTCACGCCATTCTCCTACCTCAGCCTCCCGAGTAGCTGGGACTACAGGTGCCTGCCACCACGCCCAGTTAATTTTTGTATTTTTAGTAGAGACGGGGTTTCACCACATTGGCCAGGCTGGTCTCGAACTCCTGACCTCAGGCAATCCACCCGCCTTGGCCTCCCAAAGTGCTGGGATTTGGCGTGAGCCACCGCACCCGGCCCCTCTTTAATCAAATTCTTAACAAAGTCAATGATGAGAACACACTCATTCAATTCACACATTTACAAGTATTCACATACAAAAAAATGCACACGTGCACAAACATATGTATGTGCATATGAGATATGCCCTTACAGGCCACTTTTCCTTCTATTTCCATATCACTTCATTGCAGTTGCCAATTTGAGGTCAGAAGGATAGTAACGCAGGCCTAGTCTTAGGCCCTCCTAGGTTGTGGTCCCAATACCCTGACGCAAGAGTGGCACTGTCTGAGAGCCAGGCTGTTCCTCTCCCACTGGGTTGCACCACTGCCCCCTCTCCTCTCCTGGAATGTCCCTTAGTAGACTCTGACACCCACCAGCATGGCCACCATTACCTTCCCTAGTGTCCAAGGTCTACCAAACTTGTCCCGTCATTTCCTGGTATTTCCTTGTCACCTCCTGGGCTTTCTTGGTGAGGTGCATAAGGATGTGATGGAGGCTGGAGAAGTGCAGGTGGAACTGGGCTTCCAGTTCCAGCTCTCCTGAGGCACTCTCGTCCTCGACTTCCTCTGTCTCTGCGGTTCCATTCTCAGCCTCCTCAGCTTCGCCGCCTGCCACCTTGGCCTGCCACTCCTCCCGCGGCAGCAGCCCATGTTCCACATCCACACAGATGGCCTTGAGCATGGTGAAGTAGGTGTAGAGATCAGGGGCCTCAGCCTGGGCCCGGCCCTCATGCCTACTCAGCTGCACGTCCCGCAGAAGGCTGGGGATCATCACCACCTGCTCCATGTTGTGGACCTCAGCCGAATACCGGTCCATGACGGTCAGCAGGCAGTTCTTGGGGTAACGCTTGGTTAGCACCTGCATGGTTGCTTCCTCTGACACACTGAACCCAGCAGACTGCCCCGCACTATTTCTAGGCTCTCGGCAGATTGACAGGATGCCAATGCTCAGCTGTTGGGTCAACATAGCCCTGTTTTGGGCCAATCCCAGGGCTCAGGCTCCAGCATCTGTATCAGGTGATCCATCTGCCCAGAGACAGGTCTGCCAGCCTTCTGCGTGTCATCCCAGCTCTGCATGACTGCCCCAGCAAGAACCCGACACTTCCTCTGTCAGCTTGCTGAGCCAGTTGGAAGGAAGCTTTTCCCTTTGGCAACTCGTACACTGGACCTCAGGGCAATAAATAATTCTTTCAGGTCACTGGAGACCAAGCTGTCTCTTTGCTGCTTAGGGCAGCCTTCCAATGCACAGTTCACTCCTTCAGCCCAGGGTGACTGCATTGTGAAATGGAGAGGATTTGAAGTGAAACAGCTTGATGTGGGGCAAGGAATATTGAGGTTGGAGTCAGAAACCCAGTTCTGCAATTTCCTAGCTGAGATTTTTTTGTTTTTTGCTGGCTAATATTTATTGAGCACCTACCGCACATCAGGGTCTGCACTGAGCTTTCTTGTGAGTGATCTCATTTAATCTTCACCACAACCCTCATAAATGTTTTATTTATTTAATTTTTGTAGAGATGGGGTCTTGCTATGTTGCCCAGTCTGGTTTTGAACTCCTGGGATCCAGCAATCCTCCCACCTCAGCCTCCCAAAGTGCTGGAATTGCAGGTATGAACCACCAGTATTCCTGTTTTGCCAATGAGGAAATTTAGGTGAAGACAGCTAAAGTAACTTGCTCAAGGTTCCACTGGGACTGGGATTCCAGCCCAGGATCACCTCTACCCACCTCCAGGCAGTGCTCTGGACTGACATGAGGTTACATAGTCATACAAGTTAACCAGATCCATATCCTCTGTAAATTTGAGGTGGTATTGTGAGAATTGAATAAGACAAACCCATAAAAATGCTTTGTATCAGTCCAGACAAGTGGCTGGGATCAAAAGAGGAAAAAAATGCTTTGTAAACCACAAAGCCCAATCCTCAGATGTATTATCTATGCAGATTCTAGATTATTGCTAAGGCTTCTCCCAAATCTAACCAGTCATTCCACAAGCTACAATGCTTCCACTTTATTATTGACCTTTCCTTGGACCAGCAGTCTTGGAAGATAATAATCTTCTGCATGGTCATATTGTCATAGTTTACAAACTGCATTTGCTATGTATTTTTTTATTAGATATTTAAGAAAATGAAGGCCTGGGGAAAGGCCCAAAACTGCACAACAAGTTAGTGGCAGAGTCAAGTGGAGAATAAGACCTGAGTTCTGGCTCAGGTACCTGCCCCCTCCACTGCCTCCGGTGAAATCTGCTGAATGGTGATACCTCCCACGCCTGCAGAAGAGGAGAGAGGAGGAGGGAGCACAGGAGGGGATGTGGGGCTGAACAGGGCCTCAGTGTTGTCTCACCTAAGCCACCCTCACCTCCACCCTAGGGCAGGAGCCCTCTCTGCACCCTCCCAACTGATGATCATTCACTCCTCTGCTCCCTCCCACTACAGCCAGAGCTGTGAAAAAGCTTATCTTTAGATTGAACAAAATTCCACCTCCCAGCCCAGCATGGTGGCTCATGCCTGTAATCCCAGTAATTTGGAAGGTTGAGGCAGGAAGATCATTTGAGCCCAGTAGTTTGAGACCAGCGTGAACAACATATGAGACCCTATCTCTACAAAAAATTAATTTAAAAAAATTAGCTGGGTGTGATGGCACATATCTGAGGTCTCAGCTACTCAAGTGGCTGAGGTGGGAGGTGGGAGGATTGCTTGAACCCGGGAGGTTAAGGCTGCAGTGAACTGTGATGGCGCCACTGCACTCTGGCCTGGGTGACAGATCAAGATCCTGTCTCAAAAAAAAAAAAAGAAAAGAAAAAGAAAAAATATTCTACTTCCCTATAACCCCTCCGCCTTAAATTGTAATATTTACCCCACCCAGAGTTACTGGCCTTAACTACGCTTATGTTGGCACAGCAGAGTGGTGTGCAAAGTCCCATCCTTTAACTCAGTTCCCACAGGGGCCCTGAGACAGAAAAACATAAGTATCATGAGATAAAACTGAGACAAAACTGAGACTCAGAAAAGGAGAGATACTTGCCCAAGGTCTCATAGCTCGGACATGACAGGAATAGGCGTGCCCTAGCTCCGTGAGACCTGAGAGGAAAGCAGTGATCATCCCTCTCGTCAAGTCCCCTTGGCAGGCTGGCTGCGCATAGCCACAGGTGACCTGAAGTCACCCTGTGTTGACAGTTGGCCTTGCTTCTCCAGGGCAGAACAAGCAGCCAAATTGAGGCCTGGGCCTGCTGCAGAGGGCAAAGCTTCCACCTTAATCCTCTGTGTACTGCAAGCGGTGGAGGGAAACAGAGAGCACCAGCCTCCCTGAGCCTCGGCTTCCTCATATGTTGTAATAATGATAAGGTCAAACATTAACTGAGGACATATTATTCTAAGCTAAGTGATATATGCAAAGTTCTTTTTTTTTTTTTTTAAACCTCGAGCGTTTTTTTTTTTTTTTTTTGAGACAGGGTGTTACTCTGTCGCTCAGGCTGGAGTGCAGTGGCATGATCTTGGCTCACTGCAACCTCTACCTCCTGGGTTCAAGCGATTCTCCTGCCTCAGCCTCCCAAATAGCTGGGGCTACAGGTGCCCTCCACCATGCCTGGATAATTTTTGTATTTTTAGTGGAGATGGGGTTTCACCATGATGGCCAGTGCTGGGATTACAGGTGCGAGCCACCGCGCCTGGCAATATACAAAGTTCTTAGAGCAGAACTCAATCCTCCCCACAATTGTACGTGGTAGGTAGACCCCATTTACAGATGAGGAAACTGAGGCCTGAGACCATAAAGCAATAAGCCAAGGAACCCACATTATTCATTCTTTGGCAAAGAGGAGTTGGAATGTGTCCTGACTCTTCCCCACGGGTGTGATGGGGTGAGAGATGATGTTTGTGAAATGCCTAGGAGACTGTGGGACTCAATAAGCAGACACTGGGTCAGGTGCAGTGACTCACACCTGTAATCCTAGCACTTTAGGAGGCCGAGGCAGGTGGATCACCTGAGATCAGGAGTTCGAGACCAGCTGGCCAACATGGTGAAACCCTGTGTCTACTAAAAATACAAAAAATTAGCCAGGCATGGTGGCGGGTGCCTGTAATCCCAGCTACTCGGGAGGCTGAGGCAGGAGAATTGCTTGAGCCCGGGAGGTGGAGGTTGCAGTGAACCTAGATCACACTGCTGCACTCCAGCCTGGGCAACAGAGCAAGATTCTGTCTCAACAACAACAAAAAATTAAAATAAAAAAATAAAATAAGCAGGCACTGCCTTCTTTCTAGCTGATTTTGCCTTCCAACTCTGCGCCCTGCATCCCTCATTTATTTCTCCATGCCTGGACTTGCCACTCTACATTTCATCACTGCAAATGCTCAGTAAATATTGGCTGAATGATGACCATTAGATTTACTACTTTTTTTTTTTTTGCTTTTTTGTTTTGTTTTGTTTTGTTCTTTGTTTTTGAGGCAGGGTCTGGCTCTGTCACCCAGGCTGGAGTGCAGTGGCATGATTATGGCTCACTGCAGTCTCCACTTTTGGGCCCACGCAATACTCCCACTTCAACCTCCCAGGTAACTGCAACCACAAATAGCCACCACATCTGGCTAGTTTTTTTTTTTTTTTTTTTTTTTTTTTTGAGATGGAGTCTTGCCTGTCACCCAGGCTGGAGTGTAGTGGTGTGATCTCGGCTCACCACAACCTCCACCTCCTGGGTTCAGGCAGTTCTCCTGCCTCAGCCTCCTGAGTAGCTGGGATTACAGGCGAACGCCACCATACCCAGCTAATTTTTGTATTTTTAGTAGAGATGGCGTTTCACCATATTGGTCAGGCTGGTCTTGAACTCCTGACCTTCTGATCCACCTGCCTCGGCCTCCCAAAGTGCTGGGATTACAGGCATGAGCCACCATACCCAGCCTAGTTGTTTAAAAATTATTATTGTTGCAGAGACAGGGTCTCCCTACGTTGCCCAGGCTGGTCTCAAACTCCTGAGTTCAAACCATCCTCCCACCTTGGCCTCCTGAAGTGCATTCCAGTGGATTACAGGCCTGAGCCTTTGCACTCAGCCTAGATTCACTTCTTAGTACATTCTAGGGTCTTTGTTTATAATGTCCAGTGACCTCAAAAAGCAGGTTCCCAGGCCGGACGTGGTAGCTCACGCCTGTAATCCCAGCACTTTGGGAGGCCGAGGCGGGTGGATCACTAGAGATCAGGAGTTCAAGACCAGCCTGGCCAACATGATGAAACCCCGTCTCCACTAAAAATACAAAAAAATTAGCCAGGCATGGTGGCACATGCCCGTAGTCCCAGCTACTCGGGAGGCTGAGGCAGGAGAATCGCTTGAACACGGGCAGCGGAGGTGGCAGTGAGCAGAGATCAAGCCACTGCACTCCAGCCTAGGTGACACAGCAAGGCTCTGTTTCAAAAACCAAAAGAAAAGGAAAGAAAGAAAAAGCAAAATAGTTACCCTGGCTTGGAGGGAGGCAGCAGTGAGGCCTCTGGGATGGCAAGGGACCCATGTGGCCACTGCCACATGTGGCCACCCAGGAGTTGTGTATAATGACAGGTGCTCAAAAATACTTCACAGGCCTGACTATAAGGTGAGGTTCTTTTCTGGAATTATTACTTAGAAAAGAAAAGATTGTGCCATACACACATCCTGACAATATTCATTATACAGGATGCTTTTCCTCTACTTTACTATAAGCAAGACGTAACAATCTAACATTACCTCAACCAGTCAGCAGAATGAAGAATTTGCATTAAAACTGTTTCCTAACCTACAAATGGAAAAAAGTAATTTTTCTAAATTAATGTATTAGGTTAAATAATGTAACCTGGCCAGGCATGGTGGCTCATGCCTGTAAGCCCAGCACTTTGGGAGGCCAAGGCAGGTGGATTGTTTGAGCCTAGGAGATTGTTGAGACCAATGTGGGCAACATGGCAAAAACCCATCTCTACAAAAAATTTAAAAAAAAATAGCCAGGTGTGGTGGCAGGTGCCTGTGGTCTCAGCTACCTGGGAGGCTGAGGTGGGGGGATCACTTGGGCCCAGAAGGTGGAGTCTGCAGTGAGCCATGATCATGCCACTGCACTCGCACTCCAGCCTAGGTGACAGAGGGAGACCCTGTTTCAAACACAAAAAAATTTTTGATTTTTTTTTTTTTTTTTGAGACAGAATCTTGGCTCACTGTAACCTCCACCTCCCGGGTTCAAGCAATTCTTCTGCCTCAGCCTTCCAAGTAACTGAGATTATAGGCATGCGCCACCATACCTGGCTAATTTTTGTATTTTTAGTAGAGATGGGGTTTCACCATGTTGGCCAGCTGGTCTCGAACTCCTGACCTCAGGTGATCCGCCCGCCTCGGTCTCCCAAAGTGCTGGATTACAAGCATGAGCCACTGCGCCCAGCCTGATTAATTCATTTTTAGCCCTGTAACACTTTTTGTTTTTTTCTAACTTTATTGGGGGAAAAATTTGTTGAATTTGCTCTCCTCAAGAAACTGGGGTTTCCACTTTGGAGGCCAACGTGGGAAGATCACTTGAGGCCAGGAGTTTGAGACCAGCCTGGGCAACACAGCAAGACCCTATCTCTATTTAAAAAGAAGGTGGAGGCTTCACTGGTATTCAAACATCCAGGATTGGTGAGCAGTGGGCATAGTCAAAGACCACAAGGCTGGAGACTGTAACTGGGTTCTGGTGCTGCCTCCAGGCCACTTGCAAGCTGGCTCCCTGAGCTCCAGCATCCACGCTGTCAAGTGAGGAGTTTGGAGATTTCTGCACGAAGGCTCTTCCAGCCCCAGTTGTATAACTCCTGTATGCAGGTCCAGGTCCCTACGGGCATTACTCTCTGCCTTAGTTCTTGCATTTTGAACTTAGCCTCAGGGTCACCAACTCAGAACTGGAAAACATGATGTTCCATGCGTGGACAGGGCTGGGAGCACTGACTCTGGTGTGGTGGGCAGGCCAGGGTACCCCAAGAGTAGCTGCCTCCTGCTTCTTTTGCCCAGTGGTGTGGAGCAGACCTGGGCCCCCTGGGACTCACTGACCCCATCTAGATAGCCAAGAGGGCGACCTTTGTTAATTCCTCTCCAGCTCAGACTTTGGGAAACTCCTGAGCGCAGCGTCCTTGTGCCTTTCTGTGTTATTCTGCGTGTGTGTGTGGTTTTTGTTTGTTTTGTTTCGTTTTGTTTTTGAGACAGAGTCTCACTGTGTCACCTGGGCTGGAGTACAGTGGTGTGATCTCGGCTCACTGCAAGCTCCGCCTCCTGGGTTCAAGTGATTCTCTGTCTCAGCCTCCCGAGTAGCTGCAATTACGGTACCCACCACCACACGTGGCCTTTTGTTTGTTTGTTTGTTTTGAGACAGAGTCTCACTCTGTTGCCCAGGCTGGAGTGCAGTGGTGTGATCTCGGCTGACTGCAAGCTCCGCCTCCCGGGTTCACGCCATTATCCTGCCTCAGCCTCTGGAGCAACTGGGACTACAGGTGCCTGCCACCACGCCCGGCTAACTTTTTGTGTTTTTTTTTAGTAGAGACAGTGTTTCACCAAGCTAGCCAGGATGGTCTCAATCTCCTGACCTCGTGATCTGACCGCCTCGGCCTCCCAAAGTGTTGAGATTACAGGTGTCAGCCACTACGCCTGGCCATTTTTTTTTTTCCTCGCTCTGTTGCCCAGGTTGGAGTGCAGTGTTGTGATCTCGGCTCACTGCAACTCCATCTCCCAGGTTCAAGTGATTCTCCTACCTCACCCTCCCGAGTAGCTGGGATTACAGGCGCGCACCACCATGCCCAGCTAATTTTTGTATTTTCAGTAGAGACAGGGTCTCACCATGTTGGGCAGGCTGGTCTTGAACTCCTCACCTCAAATGATCCACTTGCCTTGGCCTCCTAAAGTGCTGGGATTACAGGCGTGAGCCACCGCGCCCAGCCTTAATTTTTATATTTTTAGTAGACACAGGGTTTCACCATGTTGCAGGCTGGTCTCAAATTCCTGGCCTCAAGTGATCTGCCTGCTTCAGTTTCCCAAAGTGCTAGGATTATAGGCATGAGCCACTGTGCCTGGCTATGTGTGTATTTTAACCCCTTTTAAGGCAAGTCTATTGCCAGACATGTTCTTGGGCTTGAACTGGAGGGAATGACAGAAAGGAAGGGAGAACATGAGTGTGTTGGTGGAAAAGGTAGAGAGTGAATGAATTAGTATAATAATTGGGTGAAAAAAGGAGCCGTGTGAGTGACTGAGTGCAGAGCACATGAGGAGGCCTCCCTCCGTCATTCCCTCCCTCCCAGCAGGCTATGCACCCAGGCTGCCTCCATGTCTCCCTGGCAGACAGAAGGCCCAGATAAAATGCTGCTAGCCACGTGTCAGATTAGAAGACAGACAGAGTGTTCTAAGGGGACAGACATAGATGCAGGCAAGTTCTAGGAATAGAGGGAGGCAGGAGGCAGAAAGGGGGAGACATAGGGTCTCTTTAAGAGATACAGTGAGACAGTGGTTCCACAGGGACTCAGTTCTTCCTGCTCAAAAATGCCACATCCAAGGGTTGACAGGTTATCTGGTCCACTCAAGCCATTGCAGATAGAAAATTCCAGCAAAGGGTCTGGGTGCAGTGGCTTATGCCTGTAATCCCAGCACTTTGGGAAGCCAAGGCAGGTAGATCACTTGAGGCCAGAAATTCAAGACCAGCCTGGCCAACATGGTGAAACCTCCTCTCTACTAAAAATATAAAAATTAGGCTGAGGCGGGTGGATCACCTAAGGTCAGGAGTTCGAGACCAGCCTGGTCAACATGGTGAAACCCCATCTCTACTAAAAATACAAAAAATTAGCCAGTTGTGGTGGCAGGCGCCTGTAATCCCAGCTATTTGGGATGCTGAGGCAGGAGAATCGCTTGAACCTAGGAGGCAGTGGTTGCAGTGAGCTGAGATGGCACCACTGCACTCCAGCCTGAGTGACAGAGCAAGACCCTGTCTCAGAGAAAAAGAAAAAAAGAAATAAAATAAAATAAAATTCCAGCAAAGAAGGGAAGGGAAGTAGCAGAAGGGAAGTAGCCTGGACTAGACCTCAGGCTTCATTCAGTTTCTTAAGTCTTCCCTCCCGTCCTCTTGCAGGGAAACTGAGGCTGAATGAGGTGCTTACTGGAACGGGCTTGGCAGCGTTGCCTATGGCCTCCCCGCAGAGTATCTAGATGATCCAGATGCCCCAAGCTGGGCAAACTGAACTGGCCACAGATGGACTGGGGTCAAGGCTCTCAAGGGACAGGCCAGGAACAGTGTGTGAATGTGGTGCAAGGGGCAAGATGAACAAGTGGTGCCTGAGGCCGCCAGATCCTAAGTAACCCTGACTGGGCTTGACCGCAGGAAGCTACAGAATGAATTCGGCCAAGGTTGGGGAAAGCTTCCAAGTTTAAAAAGTGATTGTTAAAATTTTTTTGAGATGGAGTCTTCCTCTGTTGCACAGGCTGGAGTGCAGTGGTGTGATCTCAGCTCACTGCAACCTCCGCCACCTGGGTTCAAGAGATTTTCCCACCTCAGCCTCCCAAGTAGCTGGGACTACAGGCACCGACCGCCACGCCTGGCTAATTTTTTGTATGTTTTGTAGACGTAAGGTTTCACCATGTTGCCCAGCCTGGTCTTGAACTCCTGAGCTCAAGTGATTCTCCTGCCTGGGAGACAATTTCATAACTATAGCCAATAAAATATCTTTTTTTTTTTTTTGAGATAGAGTCTCACTCTGTTGCCCAGTCTGGAGTGCAGTGGTGCCATCTTGGCTCACTGCAACCTCCACCTCCTGGGTTCAAGCGATTCTCATGCCTCAGCCTCCCTAGTAGCTGGGATTATAGGCGTTCACCACCATGCTCAGCTAGATTTTGTGTTTTTAGTAGAGATGGGGTTTTGCCAGATTGGCCAGGCTGGTCTCAAACTCTTGACCTCAGGTGATCTGCCCACCTTGGCCTCCCAAAGCTGGGATTACAGGCGTGAGCCACTGTGCCTGGCCTAAAAAAATGATTTTTATATATACACACATCACCTGATATCTATGGGCTTCAGGCTGTTTTTCTTTGCCTTGTCACACCAGTCTGCAACAACTGGGGTCAAGCATCAGGAGCTGGCCAGATGCTGTGGCTCACACCTGTAATCTCACACTTTGGGAGGCTGAGGCAGGAGGACTGCTTGAGCCCAGGAGTTTGAGACCAGCCTGGGCAACATAGTGAGACCTTGTCTCTTAAAAAAAATTAATTTTATATATATGTATGTATTATATATATAAAATACGCATACATAATTTATACATAATTTATATATAATACATAAGCTATATTATACATATATAATATATAAGCTATATTATACATATATAATATGTATATTTAAAGATTTTTAAAGAATCAGGGGCTGGCTGGGTGCAGTGGTGCACGCCTATAATCCAAGTACTTTGGGAGACTGAGGCAGGAGGACTGCTTAAGCCCAGGAGTTTGAGACCAGCTTGATCTCCTTTCTACAAAAAATAAACATAATTAGCCGGGTGTGGTGGCACATGCCTATAATTTGGGAGGCTGAAGCGGGAGGATCACTTGAGTCCAGGAGGTTGAGGCTGCTGTGAGCTATGATTGCGCCACTGCACTCAGCCTGGGTGACAGTGTGAGATTTTGTATCTTAAGAAAAAAAAAGAACAAGCCGGGTGCGGTGGCTCATGCCTGTCATCCCAGCACTTTAGGAGGCTGAGGCGGGCAGATCACCTGAGGTCGAGAGTTCGCGACCAGCCTGACTAACATGGAGAAACCCCGTCTCTACTAAAAATACAAAATTAGCCGGGCCTGGTGGCGCATGCCTGTAGTCCCAGTTACTCGGGAGGCTGAGGCAGAAGAATTGCCTGAACCTGAGAGGCGGAGGTTGTGGTGAGCCAAGATCACACCATTGCACTCCAGCCTGGGCAACAAGAGCAAAACTCCATCTCACACACACAGAAAAAAAAAAGAAAGAAAAGAAAAACGAGAGCCTTATTTTCATGATCTGCCCCACTCTTGTCCCCAGGCACTCAGCCCCTGTTGTGTGCTTCAACCCTCCGCTTTGTCCCTCAGGGGAGTTCTTGTATTGGGAGCCCACTATGTGCCAACACTCTGCTGGGCCTGGGGATACAACAGGACATAAGGCAGGCATGGTCCCTGCACTCAGGGCAGCTTATAACTAGTTGAAAGAGAGCAATGACAATCAATGCACAGATCAATATGGGTAACATGACATTGTGACTTGTACTAGGAAGAAAATAAGGTAACAAGGCCAGGTGCAGTAGCTCACACCCAGCACTTTGGGAGGCCAAGGCAGGCGGATCACCTGAGGTCAGGAGTTCGAGACCAGCCTGGTCAACATGGTGAAACCCCATCTCTACTAAAAGTACAAAAAAAAAAAAAATTTTGCTGGACATGGTGGTGGACGCCTGTAATCCCAGCTACTTGGGAGGCTGAGGCAGGAGAATCACTTGAACCCGGTAGAGGTTACAATGAGCTGAGATTGCGCCACTGCACTCCAGCCTGGGTGACAGAGCAAGACTCCATCTCAAAAAAAATAGAAGAAGAAGAAAAGAAGACAACACATCTTACTACTCACTGTTACCTGCAGACCAGCCTCATCCATCAAGTTACCCCAGAGCTCATCAGGAATGCAGATTCTCAGGCCCCAGCCAGGACCTACTGAATTGGAAACTGCATTTCAACAAAATCCTCTGAAGATGCCCAATTCCAAACATGGTTATTATGCCCAGGAAGAAGAAACAGCTGTGCTAAGACCTGAATGTTCTCAGCTTTTGGAAGATCTGTTATCCAGGTAGAGGGAAGAACAAGTGCTACTGATCACAAAATATTCTCCTTAAAGATACAACTGGCCACCACAGTGGCTCACACCTGTATTCCTAGCACTGTGGGAGGCTGAGGCGGGCAGATCACTTGAGGCCAGGTGTTCAAGACCAGCCTGGCCAACATGGTGAGACCCTGTCTCTACTAAAAATCCAAAAATTAGCCTGGCATGGTGGCACGCACCTGTAATCCCAGCTACTTGGGAGGCTGAGGCAGAAGAATCACTTGAACTGGGGAGGCAGAGGTTGCAGTGAGCTGAGATCGCACTGCTGAATTCCAGCTTGGGCAACAGAGTGAGACTCTGTCTCAAAGAAAACAAAAACAAAAACACAACTAGCCAGCACAGTGGCTCACAGTTTAGGAGGTCAAGGCAGGAGGATTGCTTGAGCCCAGGAGTTTGAGACCAGCCTAGACAACATAGTGAGACTTTGCCTCTACAAAAAAAAAAAAAAATTTAAACCGGGTGCAGTGTCTCATGCCTGTAATCCCAACACTTTGAGAGGCTGAGACGGGTGGATCACTTGAGTCCAGGAGTTCAAGAGCAGCCTGCGCAACATGATGAAACCCTGTCTCTACAAAAAATACAAAAATTAACTGGGGGTGGTGGTGCATGCCTGTAGTCCCAGCTACTTTGGAGGCTAAAGTAGGAGGATGGCTTGAGCCTGGGAAGTGGAGGCTGCAGTGAGCTGAGATCGCACTGCTGCACTCCAGGTTGGGCAACAGAGCAAGACCTTGTCTCAAATAATAATAATAATAAAATAAAAAGGAGCCAGGCATGGTGGCACTCATCTGTAGTCTCAGCTACCCAGGAACCTGAGGTGGGAGGATTGCTTGAGCCCAGGAGGTTGAGGCTGCAGTGAGTCATGATTTTGCCACTGCACTCCAGCCTGGGTGACAGAGTGAGACTTTGTCTCAAAAAAATAAATTAAATAAATAAATAAAAGGACACAACTAACTTGGACATGATCTTAAACAAGTGAGTCTGTCTCCTATCTGGAAAGTGCAGGATCTTCCAAGCTAAAAAACACAATTCCTCTGAATGGAGGGTTTTGAGGCATCATGAGCCAAACAATCAGCTAAGGAATGCTATTTATTTGAGGAAGTGGTGGGGCCCCTTCTCTGGAGTCCTTAAATCCCGCTAAGAGGCCCAGACCTTTCCTGCTTACTCTGGAAAACGGGTATCCCTGCTGTTCGGAGAATCTGCTGCGAACTCTACTGTTACAAAGGCACCTTGTGAAGGGCTGACCAGAGTGGACTAGGACATAGCAAGTCTCCCCGTCCAGCCCCACCCCCAACTTCCTCCCTGTCACACCCCTCCCCCAGTTCTGGGAAAACACAGCCCTTCCTCTAGCTGATGCAACTAGCCCTGGGGCCAACCTAAGGCCTTCTAGGTTTGCTGAGAGGTAGAAAGAGGGGCGATGTCAACAAAGCATCCCCTCATCAGCCAATCTCAAATGTCTAGGTTGTCAGAGCTCCAAGACTCCATAGTAATCCAGCAACCCAACCCCTACAATTCACCAATGAGGAAACTGAGACTCCAACTTATATTTCCAGTCATGCTTTGTTCCTTCCCCTGGGAGGACTTCTTCCTGGCCTTCCCATTCTTCTTTCTCTCTCTCTCTCTGTCTCTCTCTTTCTCTCTCTCTCTCTGTCTCTCTCTTTCTCTCTCTCTCTCTCTCATCTGGGAGCCCCTGGAGGCAAGAACAAGGTCTTGTTTTATTTTGAGAGACAGGGGTCTTGCTATGTTGCCTGAGTTGGTCTTGAACTCGGTCTCAAGCAATCCTCCAGCCTCGGCCTCCTAAAGTGCTAGGACTACAGGAGAGAGCCACCGTGCCCAGTCTAAGAACCAAGCCTTGAGTCTTCAGTTTGACTACTATACCCAAGGAGCTTAGGAAAGTGTCCTCAGTTTGCTGACTGAAAGGATGAATGAATGAAGACTGTGGAGTCTGTCTACCCACGGTGTGCTTCTCTCCTGCCTCCATTTTCTCAACCGACACATTTTTGCTGAGTTTTCCCCAAGGAAGTGCTGGTCACAGAGGCCGCTCAGCAGGGAGGCTGCCAATGTCAACCCCTGGACTCCAGCAAGCTCAGCTGCCTCCTTCTGCCATGGCCAGGTCGTGACAGAGGAGCTCCGGAGTCTCCCTCCCTCGGGCCACCTCTTAGTCTGCCTACAGGGTGGGCCCCCTGTCTGGGACCCAGGCCAGAGTCTAGGAAGTGTTTGAGGACCCAGTCCCCAGTCTGCACAGGTGCTGCGAGGGGGCTTTGCTAGAGAAGGAGGAGACATGCGTCAAGATCTACGAGTTCATCTGCAAAACTCAGCCAGTGAACGCCATTCTTCCCAGCCTTGTGAGGTTCCAGCTCTCAAGCCACCTGCTGCTATCTTTCGGGGGCGTCATCCCCTTTTCCCCTTTCCAGCCAGGTTCACAGTGACATGCTCCGGTTCTGGCTTCTCCATGATGCCTCCCTTCGTAACCAATCCTTCTGCAGTACAAAAAGAACCCCCCATCCATCTCTTACTCAATCACCTTCCATGACTCTGTTACAGTAGGGTGGCTGGTCAGACATGAGCAGGGCAGGAGAGGCCCCCATCTCTCAACCAGGAAGGTCAGGTGACCATCAGGTGCGGGTCAGGTGGTTGTTAAGCTGTTTCGCTAAAATAATAATTGGTTGCATCTGGCATCAGGGACAGGCAGTCTCCCAGTAGATAGGAAAAACCTGAAACTAGTGATAAGCTCTCAGGAACTGGGCAAGTGGGCCCCCACATTTATATTAAGAGGCAAAATGGTGGAGTTTAACTGGTAAATGACCTCCTAGGGACATTTGACTGGTAAGGGAAGAATGCCTTGAGTGAGCAGTGTACAACTCCAGGACACACACTGCGCAGCTCCCCTCCTAAGCGCTAGCAGGCCTCTGCGCATGCGGATAGCCAGCCCCAAGGGAAGAACAGGGGGAGAAGGGACACAAGACCCCGGAAGTTTGCCAACGTATAAAACCAAAAGTCAAAAGGTCAAACAGTGCACTTGGCTTGGCTTTCAACTCATTGGCTTGGCCCTCTTCCAAGTGTACTTTTTTTTGAGACGGAATTTTGCTCTGTCACCCAGTCTGGAGTACAGTGGCACGATCTCAGCTCACTGCAACCTCTGCCTCCTTGGTTCTGGCAATTCCCCTGCCTCAGCCTCCCGAGTAGGTGGGATTACAGGCACATGCCACCACACCCGATTGATTTTTGTGTTTTTAGTAGAGACTGGGTTTCACTATGTTGGCCAGGTTGGTCTGGAACTCCTGACCTCACGTGATCTACCTGCTTTGGCCTCCCAAAGTGCTGGGATTACAGGCGTGAGCCACCACACTCAGCCCCTAGTGTACTTTCCTTCCTTTCCTGCTCTAAAGCTTTTAATAAACTTTCACTCCTGCTCTAAGACTTGCCTCTGTTTCTCCTTCTGCCTTATGTGCCTCAGTTGAATTCTTTCTACTGAGGAGGCAAGAACTGAGGTTGCTGCAGACCCATACAGATTCGCCGCCAGTGACGCTCCTTGTGTCAATTTTGCATTGCTGCTGTAACAAATGAACACAAACATAGGGGCTTAAAGCAACGGACACTTATTACCTTACAATCCTGGAGGTCAGAAGTCCAACATGGGTCTCACCAGCGTAAAATCAAGGGGTCAGCAGGGCTGCCCTCCTTTCTGGAGGCTCTGGGGGAGAATTCGTTCCTTGTCTTTTCTGGCTTCTAGAGGCTGCCTGCCCTCTTGGGCTTGTAATTCTTTCCTCTGTGTTTAAAGCCAGGAACACCTTTTCATGCCGCCTCTCTCTGGTTCTCCCTCTTCGAGTTACATTGGGCACTGCTGGATAATTCAGGATGATCTTTCCATCTTAAGGTGAGCTGATTAGCAATCTTAACTCCATCTGCCCCCTTAATTTCCCTTTGCCATGTAACCTAACATTTACAGGTTCCAGGAATTAGGAAGGGGACATCTTTGGGGGCCGTTAGTGTGCCTACCACACTCATTCCTTTCAATTTTGTTTTTACATGCCATGGTATTTTCTTCTTTCTTTTTTGAGATGAAGTCTCCTGCTGTTGCCCAGGCTGGTCTCGAGCGCCAAGGCTCAAACCATCCTCCCGCCTCAGCTTCCTCATTAGCTCGGACTACAGGCACCTGCCAGTTTGCTCTGGTGCCTTGTATTTTTGTTTTGTTTTTATGTTATTTTATTATTTTACTTTTTTATTTGCTTTTGGTTTTGAGATGGAATCTCACTCTGTCACCCAGGCTGGAGTGCAGTGGCACAATCTCAGCTCACTGCAATCTCTGCCTCCCGGGTTCAAGTGATTCTCCTGACTCAGCCTCCTGAGTAGCTGAGATTACAGGCATGAGCCATCACGCCCAGTTTATTTTTGTATTTTTAGTAGAGACAGGGGTTCACACGTTGGCCAGGCTGGTCTGGAACTCCTGATCTCAGGTGATCCACCCGCCTCGGCCTCCTGGTGTTGGGATTATAGGTGTAAGCCACTGTGCCTGGCCTGTTTTGTTTTTTTGAGTCAAGATCTCACTCTGTTACCCAGGCTGGAGTACAGTGGCGTAATCACGGCTCGCTGTAGCCTCAACCTCCCAGGCTCAAAGGATTCTCCCACCTCAGCCTTCCAAGTAGCTGGGACTACAGGCATGTGCCACCACATCCAGCTAATTTTTGTATTTCTTGAGAGACAAGAAGTATAAGTTTCATCACATTGGCCAGGCTGGTCTTGAACTCCTGGCCTCAAGTGATCCCCCTATCTCGGCCTCCATAAGTGCTAGGATTACACCCGTGAGCCACCGTGCCTGGCCAGGATATAGTATATTTAATAAAATATATACCTATTAAAATGTTTTTGGCTGGGTATGGTGGGCTGTAATCCTAGCACTTTGGGAGGCCAAGGTGGGAGGATTGCTTGAGGCCACGAGTCTGACGCCAGCATGGGCGACATAGTGAGAGGCCTCATCTCTATTAAAAATATTTTTGCAACCTGGGTAGCATGATGAGACTCCATCTCTACAAAAAATGTAAACGTTAACTGGGTGTGGTGGCATGTGCCTATGGTCCCAGCTACTCAGGAGGCTGAGGCAGGAGGATTGCTTGTGCCCAGGAGGTCAAGGTTGCAGTGAGCCGTGATTGTGCCACAGCACTCCGGCATGGGCTACAGAGCAATGCCCTGTCTCAAAAAACTCCCCAAAATTATGATTTCATGTATCTATATATTCTTTATACATACATAGGTAGTAAACACAAACTTACGTAGGGATGAAAAACCAAATTGAAGGAGCCATCTGGGTGGAGGGAGGGGAAAAAGGGAAGTGTACATGAGTACTTTATATTCATTAGGTCTTATTTCCCAAGCTTAGTAATGGCCACATGAATATTTATATATTCATCATCTAATATTTTTGAATAGATTAAGTACTCATAACAACAGAAAAGGAAAAGTGAGAAATGTTTTCTAGGAAGAAATGCAAGCCTGAGCAAAAGTTCAGAGGCATGAAATAGCAAGATACCTACATACATATATACTGATGATTCTCCAGCATGCCCGCACTCTCTCCCAAACTCCACCATAACTTCCAAATCTTCGCTCCCCTCTTCCTAACCTCGCCCGCTTAAGTCCAGCCTCAGCCCCCGCGCTGACATTTTCGACAGATCAGCCCCTTTCCCCTTTAGGATAGGCTCTCCTCTCATTGCAAGGTGCGCCTCTTATCGTGGTGGCTCAGTCCATGCATGTATGCCTGTCCCGAAAGAACTGCAGACTCCGGGAAGACTGGACCCCCAGCCCCAGGCTCAGGGCTCCGGTTCAGGCGGGGCGCCCGCCGTCGCGGCTCCGGCCAGCAGAGGGCGCCGCCGGGCAGGCTCAGGCCTGGAGTTGAGGGGACCCTGGCCTCCTGCCAGCGCGCTCAGACTCCGCCCGGGGGAAAGGGGGAAACACGCGAGCTTCCCGGCTCACAATTGTCAAATCCTCTCGTCTTTCCAAGACACCCTCACCACATAGGCAGCGTCAATGTTCTGTAGCTGGTTTACTAAAGGGGCTTGACTTAGCAGGGAAAAGCACTGAGCTGATCTCTTTCTTTCCTGCTCCTGCCCTTGCGAACTGATTCTGTGGACTCCTTTTTTTTGCTGTTTCCGGGTGAAATCTCGGCAGATCGCTCGCTTTTCTCAGAGTTCTCCCCCGTTCACTGTTAGGTAATTCCAGCTTGTGTCTAAGTGCAGGCCCGTATTCTGGCAAACGCCCCCTCCTGAGGCTGCCTCTAACTGGGACACCTGCTGACCAGGGAGAGGGCTGGCACCCGGCTCCTCTGCTCCTCCTGCCCCTCCGCGGACTGCCTTGGACTCTTCTGGGGTCGGGTGGGGGAGAAGCAGTAGGGGCAGCAAGGTCTAAGGAGGACCTGAGTACTCATTACCTGAGTACTCTGGTACTCAGTACTCAGGTACTGGGAGTACTGAGTACTCCCAGTGCCCGCACTTGTCCCTTGGGAGCACGTCGATGGGCACTATGAAAACTCTCACATCTCTCCTCAGTAGCACCCTTATAAAGAGGGGCTGTCTCCCCCAGGGCTGCTTATGAAACTGCCTTTGCAAAAATTTTAACGGTGAGAAAATTAGGGCCGCAAAAGACATCTGATCTAACCAACCCTCATCTTGCCTTTAACCTCCAAACTGCCTTTGGTCAATCCTGGGTTTAGGCCAAGCTAACTTTGGGAGACATTTAGTTTACAGTTTAAATGATATCTGCCCTTCTCCAAAACTCAACTGCCTTTGTAAAGCTAATGAAAGACCATCAGGTCAGGAGAATATTGAGCCTGAGTTCTGCTAAGGTGCCGACTTAAATGATTGCCAGCCACTATTCCAGAGGCAGAGGGAAGATAGGCAACTTCCCCAATTACTCCTGCAGATAACATCGCTATTGTAGAATCTAAAATTGGTACTTTGGGAGACCAAGGCAGGCAATTGCTTGAGCTCAGGAGTTCGAGACCAGTCTGGGCAACATGGCAAACCTTGTCTCTACAAAAAAATATCAAAAAATTAGCCAGGCATGGTGGCATGTGCTGGTAGTCCCAGCCACTTGAGGGCAGAGGCAAGAGGATCGCTTGAGCCTGGGAGGTCAAGTCTGCAGTAAGCTGTGTTTGTGCCCTTGCCCTCCAGCCTGGGTGACAAAGTGAGACCCTGTCTCAAGAAAAGATCTCAGGAGTTAGGTGAGTGGGCTTGAGCATTCATACCTACGAGGCAAAATGGCAGAGCTGAATTTGTGTGTGACCTTCCTCTAGGAACACTTGACTGGTAAGAGAAAAATGCCTGAAGTAAGCATGTGCAAACTTCAGTAAACACACTACACATGCGGGCCCCTCCCAAGTGCTGGCAGGCCACTGAGCATGTGGACAGCCCGCACCAAGGAAATATCAAGGGAGGGGAGGTGCAAAACCTCGGAAACATGCCAAGGTAAAGCCTCAGGTCCAATGTCAAACCAGACACAGATCTCTCAAGCCACCTGCTTGGTCCTTTTCCAAGTGTACTTTCCTTCCTTTTGTTCCTGCTCTAAAACTTTTTAATAAACTTTCACTCCTGCTCTAAAACTTGCCTCAGTCTATCCCTCTGCCTTATGCCTCTCTGACTAATTCTTTCCTCTGAGGAGGCAAGAATGGAGGTTACTACAGACCCGTACAGATTCACTACTGCTAACAATTTGAGTAGTAATTCTGTCTCCTGTGTGGCATGGCTGGCCTTGTGGCAATTAAACTATATCTCTATTACAATGCTGCGTGGTCTCAGTGTATTGGTTTTGTCTGTGCCGTGGGTGGAAGAACCTACTGGGGGTTACACTCACTTACTGCCCCTCAGCTACTGCATCGCTCTTCACATCTGCAATCTCATTCTGCCAGAGTCCCCCCACCCCTAGATGGAAGCTTTCTTCCACCAGGTCCTTTTCAGGAAGATTCTTCTGTGGGGTCCACATGTGGGTCACAGGAAGCACGCAGCTGGCAGTACAGCCCCTGCCTACCAGCCCCTCCATGTCCTGCTAGGTGCCAGGCAGATTCCAGACCCCAGAGCCTCCACCTCCAAGACTCCCCCGATAGTTCTCCTAAAGCCTTGCTCACCCGGTTAGAGGTGAGGGAGAGCAGCCCTCTCTACGCCCTGTTTTGGGGTGTGGGCTGGGGAACAGGCGGAGGGAGCACATTGACAACTCTGTCCAGAGAATTTCCCCTCCAGCTTCTGGGGATGTCACCTCTCTTTGTGGTCAGGAAGTAGGTAAGGAGGTGGGTTTTAACCCTGTTCTCCCTTCTGGGGAATCCTAAGTGGGTGGTCCAGCCTCACTTTAGGATCAGTAACTCTGGCCTTGTTTTTGCCTTTGGGGCCTCCGCTGAAATTCTGAGGCTACTGGAAAATCTTCGTTCACATCGTATTCGTTTCCAGACTTTGCCTGAGAGCTCTTCAGGGTGTCCGTCACCTCGAGCCAGAAGAGACCTCCTCAGAGGATCCACCCAAGACAAAGCTGCTCATCTGTCACCTGAGTGAAACTTCCGTCTCTGTCAGCCACGTGTGGGCTGCACCACTCTGCCTCACCTTCCACCAGAAGAATCCTGTCCCTGCTTCTCCACTTGGCCAACACCTTTTGGTCTTAGAAGACCCGAGTCAAAATGTCACCTGCTCCAGGAGGCCTTGCCTGGCACCCCAAGAGCTGGTTCAGGGGGCCCTCCACTGTGCTTCTGCCAGCCCTGTCATAAAGAGTTCTGTTGGCATTCCCTCTGTCTCAATATATCCCCTCACTTGATTCTGAGCTCTTTTCAAGCCAAGGATGGTATTTGTTTTATTGAGTATGTTTAACTGTTTCATATGAAAAGCGCACACGGGCTGGGTGCAGTGGCTCAAACCTGTAATCCCAGCACTACTAATCTACTTTTCGTTTCTCTGAATACCTCATTCTTTTTTAGTGATGACAGTTATTCCATAGCAAGAGACATCATCATTTTATCTAACCATTCTAATGAATGGATATTGAATATATTCCAATTTTCTGGATAATACAAACAACATTGCAACAAATATCTTACTACATAATACACATGAGAGTATTTTGGTAGAAGAAGATGCCAGGGGTGGGGCTGCTGGAACATAGGGTGTATGCATTTAAAAGTGTAACAGAGGCCAGGTGTGGTGGCTCACTCCTGTAATCCCAGCACTTTGAGATGCCAAGATGGATGGATCACTTGAGGCCAGGAGTTCGAGATATGCCTGGCCAACACAGGGAAACCCTGTCACTACTAAAAATAGAAAAATTATCTGGGCATGGTGGCACACACTTATAATCCCAGCTACTCGGGAGGCTGAGGCATGAGAATTGCTTGAACCTGGGAGGCGGAGGTTTCAGTGAGCTGAGAACGTGCCACTGTACTCCAGCCTGGGCAACAGAGCGAGACTCTGTCTCAAAAAAATAATAAATAATAAATAATAAGAGTGTAACAGGGCCAGGAGCCATGGCTCAAGCCAGTGATCCCAGCACTTTAGGAGGCCGAGGCAGGAGGATTGCCTGAGCCCAGGAGTTCAAGACCAGCCTGGGCAAGATGACAAGACCTCATCTCTACAAAAAAGTTTAAAATTAGCTGGCATGGTGGTGCTCAACTATAGTCCAAGCTACTTGGGAGGCTGAGACAGATCATTTGAGCCCAGGCTGCTGGGACCTACGATCATGTCACTGCACTCCAGCCTGGGTGACAGCGTGAGACCCTGTCTCAAAAAAAAAAAAAAGAAAGAAAGAAAGAAAAGAAAAAGAAAAAAGAAAAAATCCCAGGACTTTGGGAGAACAAAGCACGAGGATTCCTTGAGTCCAGGAGTTTGAGACCAACCTGTGCAACAGAATGAGATCCTCATCTCTCTAAAAAAAAAAAAAATTATACAGGGATGGTGGTGCATGCCTGTAGTCCCAGAGGCTGAGGTAGGAGGATCGCTTGAGGCCAGGAGTTGGAGTCTGCAGTGAGCTATGATTACACCACTGCACTCCAGCCTGAGCGACAGAGCAAGACCTTGTCTAAAAAAAAAAATACATAAAAATAAATAAAAGTGTAACAGATATTTATGGACCTGTGATCACAATCACCTTTAAAATGATTATTGATCCCTATCTTAGATATTCTGGTTTAATAGTGATGAATTGGGGCCTAGGAATCTGGATTTTTAAAACATTCTTACCTGATCATTGTGATGTGAGACCACACAATGAGAAACATGATTGCAGTTTCTTCCTGCCCACTGAACAAACAAAAGCGACCCACCAAGACCATGGCATTGCAGTAAAAAAAGGGTTTAATTGACACTGACACAGGAGCTAGAAAGAAATGATTTAGGCAGATAGTGAGGGTAAGAGAGTCTTTGGTAAGGCTTTCTTTTAATAAAAAGCAGCCCCCGAATAATTTCTTGTCTAACAAAAAGCAGGCTGAAAAATCAAGCTGCACGCATAGATAAGCAAGCTAAAAGCTTGCATAGGTAAATGCTGGCAGCTGTGCCAATAGAAAAGGGATGCCTGGAAGCCAGGTATATTCAACGTGGAGGTTCCCTCTTCCCCCCCTCTTTTTTTTTTTTTTTTTTTTTGAGACAGAGTCTTGCTCTGTTGCCGAGGCTGGAATACAGTTGCCCAATCCTGGCTCACTGCAACCTTTGCCTCCTGGGTTCAAGTGGTCCTCAGCCTCCTGAGGAACGGGGACTACATGCATGCGCCACCATGCCCAGCTAATTTTTGTATTTTTAGCAGAGATGGGGTTTCACCATGTTGGCCAGGCTGGTCTTGAACTCCTGGCCTCAAGTAATCTGCCCGCCTCAGCCTCCCAAAGTGCTGGGATTACAGGTCTGAGCCACGGTGCCCAGCCCCACTTCCCTTTTCTTTGTCAACCACGTGTGCAGTAAAGAGGCAGGCAACATGGCACCAGCCAGGTAGGGAAATCATTTGCACAATAAAAAATTAGGGTGGGGTGGTCAGCTTCTTCGCAAGCTATATGAATGGCACACTGGGTCTGACCAATCTCTTGGGCCCTATGTAAATCAGATACCACCTCCTCAAGCTCATGTAGAAAACGCCGTGCATTTCACCACAGAACCAGGAGACCCACTCGGGAGCCTTTCTCTGCAGGAGAGAGAACTTTTTCCTTTCCCTTGCCTATTAAACTTCTCTCTTAAACTCAATCCTTGTGTGAGTCGGTGTCCTTGATTTCTTTGGCATGAGGCAATGAACCTTAGGTATTTACCCCAGACAATCACGCTGCTTCAACACAAAGGTGGCCATGCCATGTAGGCGACGGAGTTATTACTCAAATCAATCTTGTCCAAAGCACGTAAGTTAGGGATTTTTCTTT
This sequence comes from Theropithecus gelada, assembly GCF_003255815.1. Lineage (NCBI taxonomy): Eukaryota > Metazoa > Chordata > Mammalia > Primates > Cercopithecidae > Theropithecus > Theropithecus gelada. Next base: position 70,020,319 of record NC_037682.1, on the reverse strand, counting down.
TCTCTCTTTTTTTTTTTTTAAATTATACTTTAAGTTCTAGGGTACATGTGCACAACATGCAGGTTTGTTACATATGTATACATGTGCCATGTTGATGTGCTGCACCCATTAACTCACATTTACATTAGGTATATCTCCTAACGCTATCCCTCCCCCCACCCCCTCCCCTCAATAGGACCTGGTGTGTGATGTTCCCCTTCCTGTATCCAAGTGATCTCATTGTTCAATTCCCACCTATGAGTGAGAACCTGCGGTATTTGGTTTTCTGTTCTTGCAATAGTTTGCTGAGAATGATGGTTTCCAGCTGCATCCATGTCCCTACAAAGGACACAAATTCATCCTTTTTTATGGCTGCATAGTATTCCATGGTGTGTATGTGCCACATTTTCTTAATCCAGTCTGTCACTGATGGACATTTGGGTTGATTCCAAGTCTTTGCTATTGTGAATAGTGCTGCAGTAAACATACATGTGCATGTGTCTTTATAGCAGCATGACTTATATCCTTTGGGTATATCCCCAGTAATGGGATGGATGGGTCGAATGGTATTTCTAGTTCTAGATCCTTGAGGAATCGCCACACTGTTTTCCACAATGGTTGAACTAGTTTACAGTCCCACCAACAGTGTAAAAGTGTTCCTATTTCTCCACATCCTCTCCATCACCTGTTGTTTCCTGATTTTTTAATGATTACCATTCTAATTGGTGTGAGATAGTATCTCATTGTGGTTTTGATTGGCATTTCTCTGATGGCGAGTGATGATGAGCATTTTTTCATGTGTCTGTTGGCTGTATGAATGTCTTCTTTTGAGAAGTGTCTGTTCATATCCTTTGCCCTCTTTTTGATGGGGTTGTTTTTTTCTTGTAAATTTGATTGAGTTCTTTATAGGTTCTGGATATTAGCCCTTTTTTATTGTTGTTAAGATAGTCTCGCTCTGTTGCCTAGGCTGGAGTGTAGCGGCAGGATTTTGGCTCACTGAAACCTCTGCCTCCCAGGTTCAAGCAATTCTCATGCTTCAGGCTCCTGAGTAGCTGGGACTATAGACATCTACCACCACGCCTGGCTAACTTTTGTATTTTTCATAGAAATGGATTTTCACCATGTTGACCAGGCTGGTCTTGGCCTCCCAAAGTGCTGGGATTCCAGGTGTGAGCCACCATGCCCAGCTCCAGGTTAGGGGTTTTTCAAAGGTAGTTTGGTGGGCAGAGGGATAAGATGGGGGCGTGCTGATTGGTTGAGTTGGAGATTAAATCATAGGGAATCAAAGCTGTCCTCTTGTGCTGAGTCAGTTCCTGTGTGGGGGCAAAACCTGGAAAGACATCTCGAAAGGTCAATCTTTCTTTCTTTTTTCTTTTCTTTTCTTTTTTTTTTTTTTTGAGACAGAGTCTCACTCTGCCACCCAGGCTGGAGTGCAGTGGCGAGATCTCAGTTCACTGTAAGCTCTGCCTCCCGGGTTCACACGATTCTCCTGCCTCAGCCTCCTGAGTAGGTGGGACTACAGGCGCCCGCCACCACGCCTGGCTAACTTTTTGTATTTTTAGTAGAGACGGGGTGTCACTGTGTTAGCCAGGATGGTCTTGATCTCCTGACCTCGTGATCTGCCCGCCTCGGCCTCCCAAAGTGCTAGGATTACAGGCATGAGCTGCTGCGCCCAGCCAATCTTTCTTTCTTTTTTTTTTTTTTTTGAGACAGAGTCTCACTCTGTCACCCAGGCTGGAGTGCAGTGGCACGATCTTGGCTCACTGCAACCTGCACTTCCCAGGCTCAAGAGATTCTTCTGCCTCAGCCTCCCGAATAAATGGGATTACAGGCATGTGCCACCACATCCGGCTAATTTTTGTGTTTTTTAGTAGAGATGAGGTTTCACCATGTTGGTGAGGCTGGTCTTGAACTCCTGGCCTCAAGTGATCTGCCTGCCTCAGTCTCTCAAAGTGCTGGGATTACAGGTGTGAGCCACCACACTCGGCCACGTCAACCTTTCTTTGGCTCTACAATAGTGATGTCTTCTGCAAGTGTAATTGGGGAAGTTGCAAATCTTATGATCTCTGCAATAAAGGCTGGTAATTATTTAGAATTCAAGCCCCTCTCATCCTCCTAACTTGGTGGCCTCTTATTAGTTTTACAAGAACAGTTTAGTTTCGGGGAAAGGCTATTATCTTTTTTGAGACAGAGTCTCGGTCTGTCACCCAGGCTGGAGTGCAATGGTGCGATCTTGGCTCACTGCAACCTCTGCTTCCCAGGTTCAAGTGATTCTCCCACCTCAGCCTCCCAGGTAGGTGGGATTACAGGCGCCTGCCAGTATGCCCAGCTAATTTTTTAGTTTTAGTAGAGATGGGGTTTCACCACGTTGACAAGGCTGGTCTGGAATTCCCGACCTCAGGTGATCCACCCCGCTTGGCCTCCCAAAGTGCTAGGATTACAGGCATGAGCCACAGTGCCCAGCCATTATCATTTAAACTATGAACTAAATTCCTCCCAAAGTTAGCTTGGCACATGCCCTGGAATGAGCAAAGACAGTCAACCTGTGATGCTGGAAGCAAGATGGAGTCAGCCATGTCAGATTCCTCTCACTGTGATAATATAGCGAAGGTGGTTTCATGCAGACTGGGTCTGCTATGTTCTTGGGTCTCAAGCATCCAGCCCTGAGCCTGCCCACACACAGTAGGTTTGCTCCCTGTAGCAACATCATAAACTCCAGTGCCCCTACCTACATCCTGCTGCCACCGTGCTAATGCCGCCCTGGTAAGTCATCAGGCCCAGTGTGCTGGCCCCTGGGGTGATAGAGCCTCTACTGGAAGCTTGACAGACTGTGTGTCTCCCAATCCTTGAAGCCCAGAGTGCCTGGGTCACCCTGGTTTACCAGGCAGCTCCCACTTCGGAGATCTGTTAGCTTTGTCCTTTGTGGGAGGCAAAATCACCTTCCATTCAAATTAAGTCCTAGTGGCCAGATGTGGTGGCTCACGCCTGTAATCCCAGCACCTTGGGAGGCCGAGGCGGGTGGGTCACCTGAGGTCAGGAGTTAGAGACCAGCTTGGTCAACATGGTGAAACCCCATTTCTACTAAAAATATAAAAATCAGCCAGGAGTGGTGATGCGCACCTGTAATCCTAGCTACTCGGGAGGCTGAGGTGGAAGAATTGCTCGAACCCGGGAGGCAGAGGTTGCAGTGAGCTGAGATCGCGCCATTGCACTCCAGCCTGGGTGACAAGAGTGAAATTCTGTCTGAAAAATAAATAAATAAATAAAAATGAAAAATCAAGGCCTAGCAAGGAGTATGTTAGCTGCCTTCTCTCCCTGGGGAAGGGATGACTCACAGAACAGGAGTGGTGAATGGAGGACAGACATCCACTGAAGAGACAGAGAAAAGACACAGAAATGAGGCTAGATTCCAGGGGGAGAAAATTAAAAGGTGCAGAAAAAAGGCAAAAGAGGAAGAAAACAGCAGAGAGACACACAAAGAGAAAAGAGCCAGAGAGAAAGAGGAGCAGAGTTAAAGAGAGAAGAGACACAGGAAGAAGTGGAGGGAGAAAGAGGAAACAGAAAGGAAAGAAAGAAAGAAGAAAGAAAGAGAAAATAGGGAAGAGAGAAGAAGGAGAAGACAGGAGAAAGGAAAAAGAACATGGAGCAGGAAGTGAGTTTCTGAGGGTACTTTGAACCAGCCAGATAAAATCCCCGTGCTTCAGATTCCAGGAAGACACGGGAAACAGGGGCAACCTTGGCTTGGTTCTCAGCTCCTGGCCAGCAGCCAGCTCTGGTTTCAGCCGTTGCCTGCAGCCCCGGAATTCTGTTGGTGGTCAGACTCTGAACATGGGGTAAAAACATAAGTAGGGCAGCCACACCCTGTGTGCCTGGATGGTGGGCACAGCTTTCTTAGTAATGTGGAAACACGGAATAAGAGCTCAAAAAAGTGCCTACTCTTTGCACAGTGCCTTAGCTGTCAAGGATGCTCACTGCAGCGCTGTTACAGTAGAGAAAGAGAGAAAAAATACAGAAGGAAGGAGAGAAGAAATAAAATGTGGCTTAGTAGATTTATGATACATTCATACAACACAATGCTATGTCGCCATTTTAAAAAGTGGTACAGAAGAGCCCTTCATATGGGGGAAATCTTCAGGATACCAGACGAAAAAAATGAGTAATTTTTTTTTTTTTTTTGAGACAGGGTCTCACTCTGTCTCCCAGACTGGCTCACTGCAGCCTCAACCACCCATGCTCAAGTGATCCTCCCACTTCAGTCTCCTGATCACCTGGGGCTAGAGGTACGCATCAACATGCCTAGCTTTTTTTTTTTTTTTGTAGAGACAAGGTTTCACCATGTTGCCCCAGGCTCACACATGTTTAAATAAATCTTTTTTTTTTTTTTGTGAGACAGAGTCTTGCTCTGTCACCCAGGCTGGAGTACAGTGGCGAGATCATGGCTCACTGCAGCCTCAACTACTGGGGCTCAAGCAATCCCCCCACCTCAGCCCCCTGAGTAGCTGGGATTACAGGAGCACATCACCACACTTGGCTAATTTTTTTTTTTTTTTTTTTTTTTTTAGAGATGGGATCTCTCCACATTGTCCAGGCTGGTCTTGAACTCCTGGGCTCAAGCAATCTGCCTGCCTTGGCCCCTCAAAGTACTGGGATTACAGGCATGAGCCACCGCACCTGGCCTGGTTAAATAAATATTTTAAATGGCATGATTCAAGTTTTGTTAGTGGATATTTATGTAGTAGGGGTGGCACCAACCCTGTCCTAGTTCAAGGTCCTCTTGAAATTCAGTTCAGCCCAACCCTGTGGTCAGAGACAGCTGTTTTTTTTTGTTTTGTTTTTGTAATCTAAAGTCCAGACTCTACTCCTTCCCTCTTGGCCCCATACTCTCCCTTCTGGGGAAATTCCCATGAGTTTTAGGCAGAGTGCCAATTCCTGGCCCTTGCTCCCACTACAGAATCCCTTGCAAGAGATGGGATTCTTCTGCTAGCAGCCCCTGGTACATCCAGGCCTGACCGTGACCACAGCAGCAGTAGCCATCCAGTTCTGCAGTGTGGCTCTAGTCAGGCTCCTGGCCTGGGCCCTCTGAGTGCCTGGTCTCCGTCCTTTGTGAACACTGACAGTCTTCTAAGAAACTCTCTTTCTGTTTCAGGGGGTGACATTGGCCTCTGTTGCTTGTCCCCAGGATCCCTGTCTGACACCCCTGCTGTATTCGCTGTGGGAAGTTCTGCTACCACCACCCACTAGGTATGCAGGTCGCCCCCTTCTCTTGGAGGTGTTCAGGCTGTGTGAGACGGTGGAGAAGCTGTTCACTTGGGGTAACCAGCTGGGGCCTACGCGCTTGGGCTGGGGAACCAGTGAGTGGGGAACCGGATGGGGTGCGGTTAATTCCTTTCCAGGAACCCAAGGAGGACAAGCTGGGAGAGGTCCTGAGTCCAGGCCATGGAAGATGCCCTTCTGAGTGACAGTGGACAGTTGGTAAACAATAGTTGTTTGCACATGGTCCTGGGCACCAGAAAATTGGCCCTGCAGGCCAGAGGCCATCAGTATGGCCTGAGAAAGAGGTTTGGGGTAAGAATAGGGAAAGGATCCGAGAACCTCTCACTCGAACTGGATCATGGAGAGGTCTATGGGGCTCCAAGAGAAGTCTCAGAGAAGGTGGGAGGAGCTGTCCACCAGGAGCAGGACACCCGAGGTCCCAAGACTTGGGATGCTGCTCATGTTGGCTACTTTGTTCTGTCCTGTCTTTGCTGGCCAATTTTCAGTCAGAAACCCTTAGATGGGAAGGACCTCTGGATATGTTTGGGGAAGTAGTGAGAAAGGATGGTGTGGTGGGGCAGGGTGCCTTAATCCATGCTGGTCTGGTGGGGAAGCCTGGGGCAAGAGTCAGGTAGCACAGATTTTTTTTTTTTTTTTTTTTTTTTTTTTTTGGCCAACTTTTTATTGAAATGTAACTTACACACAGAGGAACGCACCTAAGTTAATATTCACAAAGCGAGCACACGTGTGGAACCAGCACCTAGTTCACGAAAACGAACTTTATTCGGCATCCCAGAAGCCTCCCATTAGGGAGGCAATGATTTTATTTATTTATTTATTTTTGAAACAGAGTCTCGCTCTTGTTGCCCAGGCTGGAGTGCAATGGTGCAATCTTGGCTCATTGCAACCTCTGCCTCCCGGGTTCAAGCGATTCTCGTGCCTCAGCCTCCCGAGCAGCTGGGATTACAGGCATGTGCCACCACGCCCATCTAATTTTTGTATTTTTAGTAGAGACGGGGTTTCACCATGTTAGCCAGGCTGGCTGGAGGCAATGATTTTAAAGTGGAACATGGGCAGGGTCTGAGAGCAAAGGGAGGAAGAAGGAAAAGGTCCTCCCATGTGTCAGCCTGGGTTGAGTATAGTTCTGGAGGCTCAGCAGGAGGTACCTTCTTTATTGGCATCAGCTGGTGAACTGGCCTACTCACAGGGCTCAGGGGTGCACCCGTCCCTGGTGCTCAGGGCCTTGGAGCTGGCCCTTGGTAGCTTGGAGAGCAAGTTATCAGCCATAAGTAGCCCTGCAAAGAGAGGCCAGGAACAGTGTTTGTGGAGGTCACAGAATGGGTGGAGCTGGGCCTAGAGCCTGAGGGCAAACAGGGAAGAGGATGTGTCCTGGCTGGGCTGGGAGGGTGTGTGCCCATGAGGTCTGGGAGTGGCCAGCCCCGGGGGAGTGGTTGCAGCAGACACTGTTTGCTCCCCGGTTTCTGTTTGTCCAGGAATGATTCACATGAGTTTTACGGATTGGCCCCTCTGCCTCTCACCCTGTGGTGGACACCTGAGTAGAGGACAGAGGGCACCATGGAATGAGCACAGCTGTGGCATCAGAGGGACCTGGTTTTGAACCCTGGCTCGTGGCTCTGTGACTTTGGGAAAGTCATATTCTTTCTTTGGCCTTGGTTTCCTCATTAGCAAAATGGGACAACAGCAGGTACTTCCTAAGACAAACTGTGTAAAACGCCTGGCGTTGGGCAGGCACTTAATAAATGTCTGTTCCTTTCCTTTGCCATGTTTTCACTTAGCAGCGATTTATCCGGGGCCTAGCATGTAGCAGCCACGTGTGCTCAGCACCGGGATCACAGTGGTGAACAAAACCACAGATATGGAGACTGGCTGCCCTCATGGAGCTTGGGACAGGCATTCAGTAAACAAAGGCATGTCCTGAAGGAAAAGTAGTGTCTTACTAAAAAGAATCAGTGATGACAGCCTTCAAATAGAGTGGTCACAGAAGGCCTCTCGGGAAAGGTAACATTTAAGCGGAGATCTAAAGTATGAGAATGAGCCAGGCATTTGGGAAAGCAGTGCCCAGAGGAGGCTAAAGGACACAGGCTTTAGAGCCAGATGTATATGGGTTTCAAATCCTGCTTCCTCTATTTATTTAGCTGTGGGACTTTGGGAGAGTGTCTTCACCTCTCTGGGCCTTGGTTTTATCTTCTGTGAAATGTGGCTAAAAATATCTACTTTATAGAATTGTGAGGATGAAACTCAATCGTGCATATAAAGTGCCCTGCATGGAGTCTGGCACATGGTGAGCACCTGTGAAAATCAGCCCCTTCTTGTCCCAGTTTGAGATTGTCAAGTGAACAGCACAGACACAATGCATGCACATGTGTGCACACACACACTCACACTCAAAAACACTTATAGATATACTGGCATTCAGTAAACAAAGGCATGTCCTGGGTATTTCAGGAGACTTTCATAAAGGGACTTTTTTTTCTTTTGAGACAGAATATCATTCTGTCATACAGGTTTTTTGTTGTTGTTGTTGTTTGTTTGTTTGTTTTTGAGACAGAGTCTCATTCTGTCATGCAGGCTGGAGTGCAGTGGTGTGATCTCTGCTCAATGCAACCTCCTCCTCCTGGGTTCAAGCGATTCTTCTGCCTCAGCTTCCCAAGTAGCTGGGATTACAGGCACCCACCACCACACCCAGCTAATTTTTGTATTTTAGTAGAGACGGGGTTTTACCATGTTGGCCAGGCTGGTCTCGAACTCCTGACCTCAAGTGATCTGTCTGCCTTGGCCTCCCAAAGTGCTGGGCTTACAGGCATGAGCCACCGTGCTCAGCCATAAAGGGACTTTTTGTTTTCGTTTTTTTTGTTTTTGTCTTTTGTTTTTTTTTGAGATGGAGTCTTGGTCTGTCACCCAGGCTGGAGTGTGGTGGCACGATCTCAGCTCACTGCAACCTCTGCCTTCCGCATTCAAAGGATTCTTCTGCCTCAGTTTCCCAAGTAGTTGGGATTACAGGTGCGCACCACAATGGCCAGCTGATTTTTGGTATTTTTAGTAGAGACAGGGTTTCACCATGATGGCTGAGCTGGTTTCGAACTCCTGACCTCAAGTGATCCACCCACCACGGCCTCCCAAAGTGCTCCCAGGCGTGAGCCACCGTGCCTGGCCCATAAAGGGACTCTTTACAAAGAGTCCCTTTGGCAGGGTTTGGGGAAAGCAACAAGTGATAGTGCAGACCCTCAGGGTTAGTAACAGGGTGAGGAAGGGGGCAGTTAGCACAACTTGAGATGACAGCTGTGTGGAGAGGGTCCCTGACACGGGCTGGGACCTTCAGAAGAGGGATGCAGCCAATACATAGGAGCTCGACAGGGAGAGGGCCCGGGAAGAAATATTCTGGCTTCTGCCTCCTCTTGCCTCTGATCTCCTGCTAAGCTCCCATTGGCCAAACTCAGTTGGAAGCCGGGGTGCATGGGAGCCTGTGGATGCACCACATAAGGATCAGCCTCCCAGAGTAGAAAAGGCTGGAGTGGATCTGGAGAGACAAATAGAAGAGATACAGCATGCTCTCCACTCCCACTGGCCTCTTTAGAATGCCAGAAGTGACGGATACACCCATTGTAAAGTGGTTTAAGTCAAAAAGGAAAACCCTCGGTCACTTAACTGAACACTCCAGGGGTAGGGCCTTAGGCAGAGCTGCATCAGTGTTCAGGTTCTCATCAACTCTTAGTTCTATTTTCCTTTGCAGCTTAACTTCAAGTTCAGGCTACATATGGTAGCAAGATGGTGGCAGTAGAGAGTAAAGAAGGGGGTGGCCCCCAGAAGGAAAGCTGTGGTTCTTTACAAAGGAGAGTGAGTAAAAGCAGGGTGGAAAGTTACACGTGTTCACTACAGTTTACCTCGGAGTGCTCATGGCCCATAAACTCAGGCGACAGGGATTGAGACCACTGAGGCTGTGGTGAGCAGGTCCCCTGCTTGGCTAGAGTCTGTTTGGGGATGACTCAGACTGTCTTGAAAACACATGGGCTGTCTGTTTCCACCTCCGCACTGAAGGGACCTGAAAGATTACGTAGCCCAGCAAAAAGATGAGATTTGTACAAGACCATGTAGTTAATGTCAAGGTCAGGACTTGAACCCAGGTCACACAAGCTGTCCTCTATACGTGACTTTAAAAAAAAAAAAAAAGAAAGAAGGAAACACCCATACAGGGTGTTTGGGTGAAAAACAGAGGGAGGGGAGAGGCGGGGGGAGAGAGAGAGAGAGAGAGAGAGAGAAAGAAAAATTAAGACAGTATAAAATAAGAAACAATGGAAAGTAATTTTCCTCCAGGCACAGTGGCTCACGCCTGTAATTCCAGCATTTTGGAAGGCCAAGGCAGGAGAATTGCTTGAACCCAGGAGTTCAGCCCGGGCAACATAGGAAATCCCCGTCTCTACAAAAAATTTAAAAACTAGCCAGTCATGGTGTTGTGCACCTGTAGTTCCTGCTACTCAGGAGGCTGACGTCGGGGGATCTCTTGAGTCCAGGAGGTTGAGGCTGTGGTGAACCGTGATTGTGGCACCCCTGCACTCCAGACTGGGTGACAGAGTGCGACCCTGTCTCAAAATAAATAAATAAATAAAAGAGCTGGGTGTGGCACCCACTGCACTCCAACCTGGGCGACAGAGCAAGACCCTGTTTCAGAAACAAAAAAGTAATTTTTGTCCCATGGCGTATTCCTGGTCCTCTTTCCAGAGGTAATGATGGCTAAGTCTCCTTTATAACCTTCCAGAAATTACCAATGCAAATACAATGGTGTGCATATATATATATTATATATAATGTGTATATATATATATACACACTTAGCTATTATTGTCTTTGTTATCTTTCTTTTTTTTTGAGATGGAGTCTTACTCTGTCACCCAGGCTGGAGTGCAGTGGTGTGATCTCGGCTCACTGCAACCTCTGCCTCCAGTTCGAGCAATCCTTGTGCCTCAGCCTCCCAAGTAGCTGGGATTACAGGCATGTGCCACAACGCCTGGCAAATTTGTTTTAGTTTTTTCCATTTTTGAGAAGGAGTCTTGCTCTGTTGCCCAGGCTAGAGTACAGTAGTGTGATCTCAGCTCACTGCAACCTCTGCCTCTCGGGTTCAAGTGATTCTCCTGCCTCAGCCTCCTGAGTAGCTGGGACTACAGGTACCTGCCACCATGCCCGGCTAATTTTTGTATTTTTAGTAGAGACAGGGTTTCACCATGTTGGCCAGGTTGGTCTCGAACTCCTGACCTAAAGTGATCCACCCACCTCGGCCTCCCAAAGCCCTGGGATTACAGGTGTGAGCCATTGTGCTCTTTGTTATCTTGGTGACCTTCCTATATTAGCCACAGAGATTCAACTCATTTTTGATAATAGAAGAGTGTTCTACTATATGGATATATACTTATTTAACCAGTCCCCAAATGATAGACATTTAGGCTGCTCCTGGTCTTTTGCTTTTGCAAACAATGGTGCAGTGAACATTCTTGTGCATGTAGTGTCTTTGCACATGTGTGCTCTAGGGGCTAATCCTAAGAATGGAAATGGTACTTCATGCCTTGGTACTTCATGCCTTTCAAGGGCTTATGCTGACACCACTTACGCTAGAAAGAACAAAGATTGATAGTGTTAGAAGGGATCTTAACCATATCAAGCCTAACTGTTCCCTCCTCATTTTGCAGATGAGGAAACCGAGGCCCCAGGTCTGACAGCAGCCTAGTGGTAGATTTGAAGTAGACTATGGTTGGGCATCATGGGATAGGCCTATAATCCGAGCACTTTGGAAGCCCAAAGTGGGAGGATGATTTGAACTCAGGAGTTTGAGACCAGCCTGGGCAACATAGTGAGACCCCCCAGCTCTATAAAAAATTAAAAAATTAGCTGGGCATGGTGCTGTATCTGTTGGGGGTGGCATGGTTGAACCTGGGAGGTTGAGACTGCATTAAGCCATCTTTGCACCACTGTACTCCAGACTGGGTGACAAATTGAGATCCTGTCTCAAAAAAAAAAAAAAAAAAAAAAAAAAGAAGTAGACCACTTTATTTTCTCCCAGAGAAGATGTGGAGGAAAGAGGGCAAAGCTGGGAGCAGGGCAGTGCTGGCCTTGTGTCCTGGTCTGGAAGGGCAGGGTGTGGACAACAGAGCAGTTCCTGGAGCCTGACTGCCTGAATTTGAATCCTGGTTTAGCAAAATAGGCTTTCTAAGCTTCAATTTCATCACCTGGAAAATGGGGGTGATTTTAATCTTCCTTTAGTCTTCCTTATAGGGTTGTTGTGAAGATTAAATGAGATAATGCCTGTGAAACAAAGGTTACCTTTTATTACCATTCCCTAGCCTAGGCATCTTGACTCCGGCACCTTGCAAGAGGCATTTTTGGGGTTAAAAGGCCCATGAGCTGGTGAACTAGGGGCATGCCTGGTTTCCAGCCATGCTCTCTGTTCTTCCAGTCAAGGCTGAAACTGAGCAGGTTCTAACCTTATGCAGAAGCTCTGGCTGCCTGCTCCCCCCGGAAAGGAGCTTGCTGGGGCTGGGACCCAATCAAGTGGAGTGATTTGAAGGAAACCCAGCCATACTTCCTCCCTGTGCCTGCCTGTGCCTGGCACTGATGGTACAGGGCCTCCCAGATTCCTCCCAGAAACAGTCGGGGCATCACAGCTCCCATTTTTGAACTGAGGAATATGAGGCTCCCAGAGTTCAGGGGGCTTGCTTCTAAATAAAGAATTCCCTGGGTGGGGTGGGGAACTTCCCAAAGGGAACGGAGGACACATTGGTTCACCATTATCTGTGATCCACCATTACCTATGGGCTCTTTAGCATATCTGTCCATATCTATAGCTTCTTCTGCTTTCTTCTCAGAGCACTGCTCACACTGTGAAACCAGATATTCGTTTCTGTGGTTATTCAATTACAGCTGAGAATGGGCCCCATGAGGTCAGCTCTTGTCCCCTGGTTCACTGCTCTTTCCCCAGTGCCTGGTGCTATGATTGACGCATAGTAGGCAAATACGTGTTCTTCCTCTCTAAAAAGGGATTACAGGCTGGGTGCAGTGGCTCACGCCCATAATCCCAGCACTTTGGGAGGCCGAGGTGGGCAGATCACTAGAGATCAGGAGTTTGAGACCAGCTTGACCAACATGGTGAAACCCCATCTCTACTGAAAAAAAAAATACAAAAATTAGCCTGGCGTGATGGCTGTTGCCTGTAATCCCAGCTACTCGAGAGGCTGAGGCAGGAGAATTGCTTGAACCCTGGAGGCGAAGGTTGCAGTGAGCCAAGATCACACCACTGCACTCCAACCTGGGCAACAGAGCAAGACCCTGTCTCAAAAAAATAAAAATAAATAAATAAAAATTTTAAAAATAAACAAATAAATAAAAAGAGATTGCAGGCATGGTGGCTCATACCTGTAATCTCAGTACTTTGGGAGGCTGAGGTGGAAGGATTGCTTGAGCCCAGGGGTTTGAGACCAGCCTGGGCAACATAGTGAGACATCATCGCTACAAAAAAGTAAAAAAAAATTAGCTGAGCATTAGCTATAATCCCAGCTACTTAGGAGGCTGAGGCAGGAGGGTTGTTTGAGTCCAGGATGTCAAGTCTGCAGTGAGCTGTGTTAGTGACACTGCACTCCAGCCTAGAGTCTGGGTGACAGAGTGAGATTCTGTCTCAAAAAAAAAAAAAGCATTACTTGCTATCAGCATTATTCTGAAGTCAATGGGATAAAGCTCTCCAAAGTGCCTGGCACAGTCAGGTCAACCTGATGTAGTCCTGGACCATTCTCTACAGACTTCGATATTTCTCAAGCAGGTATGGAACAGAGGGAGGAGAAGAGGATCCTTGTGGGTTGGCAGGGGTCTCCCTCTCTGCAGACTCACAAAGGGAACCTTGTATGGGAGCGGGTGGACAGGATGCCTCGTGGCACAGCTGAGCCCCAGACTGCCAAGCCTGGGCTGGGCTAGGCTGGGCACTCTGCCACAAGCAGCCTTCTGAGGACCCTTTCATCTGAGTCCCAGCTGCCATTTGGCTGGCTGGCCTGAAGCCCAGCCGCCTGGAAGGGAGAGGGGCTGGCTGGGTTGTCTCCGGAAGAACAGAGGGGAATGAGTGAGGGGAGGGCAGAAGGAAGCAGTGCTTGCTCTTGGAGTCAGGCCAAAGGGAAACAAGATCCAATGATAGACAATAGCAAGGGGCTGTTTGAATTCTTTTGTTGCCCTAGCATCAAGCAAGACAGGATCACAGAGACCATCTCAGAAAATACACAAACCCCCACCATATTATAGGTAGAGAACGAGGCCCAGAGAGGGGCAGGGACTTGTCTAAGGCGATACTGCAAACTGGTGGCAGAGCCAAAACTAGAGCCCTGCTCTCTTCTCTCCTGGCCAGACTGACTCTGAAAGAGGTGCTTCATCTCTGGGAGCCTTGGGGTCCTCAAACAGAAAATGGAGCTGCTAATGCCTATTTTGAACTGCCAGAGTCAAATGTGCTAATGTAGCTGGAAAACTGAGTTTTTTTTCCTACTTTGCATTGATGGCAAAGAAAGAACATGCAATTGGAAAAAAAAAAAAAAAAAAAAAGCAAGCAGGTTTTATATTCCTGTCCAGGAATAGAGACAGAGAGAGCTCTTGCTCTAAAGAAATTTTCTCACTGAAGGGCCGGGCATGGTGGCTCACACCTGTAATCCCAGGACTTCGGGAGGCCGAGGCGGGTGGATCACGAGGTCAGGAGATCGAGACTATCCTGGCTAACACGGTGAAAGCCGTCTCTACTAAAAAATAGAAAAAAAAAATTAACCGGTTGTGGTGGTGGGCACCTGTGGTCCCAGCTACTTGGGAGGCTGAGGCAGGAGAAGGATGTGAACCCGGGAGGCGGAGCTGCCAGGGAGCCAAGATCTCGCCACTGTACTCCAGCCTGGGCGACAGAGCGAGACTCTGACTCAAAAAGAAAAAAAGAAAAGAAAAGAAAAGAAATTTTCTCACTGAACTGTGGAAAACTGGGGAGTTTTAAAGAGTCAGAGGTGGGGCAAAGAAGTATGTAAACACATTCAGGGAGGAACTCCAGATGCACAGGTGTACATCATAAACATGCCTTTTCATACATATGGTCAGAAAATGGTGGTGATTTTCTTCTCTGGATGGAGATTTTAGCATGATAATGATATGTTGATGATCTACAGGTAACAAGGGGTCACTGGTTCTGATTAGCACAGGGCTTATCTTCCTCTGGTAATTGGTGCAGGGTCCTGAAGCTCCTGCGGCCTCCTGGGCTATCTGGAGTTTTTGTTTGTTTGTTTGTTTGTTTGTTTTTATGAGACAGAGTCTTGCTCTGTTGCCCAGGCTGGAGTGTAGTGGTGCCATCTCGGCTCACTGTAGCCTCACACTTCTAGGTTGAAGAGATTCTCCTGCCTCAGCCTCCCAAGAAGCTGGGACCACAGGCATGAGTCACTATACTCAGCTAATTTTTGTATTTTTTATAGACACAGAGTTTCACCATATTGCCTAGGCTGGTCTCGAACTCCTGGACTCAAGAGATCCTCCCGCCCCAGCCTCCAAAGTGCTGGGATTACAGATGTCCGCCACCTTGCCCGGCTCCTGAAGTTAAGCAAGGCCACTTATAGATAGAGAGACTAGAAAACACTGGGTGCAGTTGCTCACGCCTATAACCCCAGTACTTTGGGAAGCTTTTAGTTCAAGTGACTTTAATCTTTGAGAAATAAAAACAGTTTTAATGATAATTGGTAAAATACAAATGTCTTCAAAATGTAAATATGTGATCTAAATTATGCAGGTCAGATACTAGGTTTGCTAAATGTTTTAAGATTGTAAACTGCTTCTTTAGCCTTTGAGAACTGCTTGACTTGACTGCTTTACAATTTGGTAAGGCCTGGGGACATATGGAATTAACCACACCCCTAACTTTTGGATACTACAGAGGGCCCCTGGAGCATCCAAAAAGAGAGGTAACCAGGATTATTTGACATATTTAGTTACATGCGATTGCCAAAATCAAAATAATGTTTAACCTGCTTCCAGCTATATTTTAGTGAATAATAATAATACATGTTCCAAATTGTATAGGATTTCTAAAATTCTCTCTGAGTATGTGCTATCAATCATAATTAAGGTTATTATGTTGTGTTGTGTTTTTTTTTTTTCTTCAAGACAGAATTTTGCTCTTGTTGCCCAGGCTGGAGTGCAATGGCGTGATCTTGGCTCACCACAACTTCCATCTCCCGGGTTCAAGTGATTCTCCTGCCTCAGCCTCCCAAGTAGCTGGGATTACAGGTATCCGCCACCACACCCAGCTAATTTTGTATTTTAAGTAGAGATGGGGTTTCTCTATGTTGGTCAGGCTAGTCTGGAACTCCCGACCTCAGGTGATCGCCTGCCTCTGCCTCCCAAAGTGCTGGGATTACAGGCATGAACCACCACACCCCGCCTATGTTAAGTTACTGTAGGCCATGGAAATAACCAAATTTCTTTTTCAATCATGTTTTTTACTATAACTACCCTGGATATTTTGCCATTCACAGACAATTGTTGTCTTGCTTTGATTCTTTTCAAAAGATGGTTTATAATCAGCTATAGAACTTTGATAGGTGCTCTTAAATGCAGGTTTCTGATATCTTTGGAGATGTGACATTGGAATAAAGGAAAAATGTACAGGACTCATGAAGAGCTGAAATGTTAGTGAATATCAAGCAGAACAACTGTTAACAGAATGAACTGAAGTAATAGAAAACTGAAGTAATCTTTTAAACTTTTTGCTTAAAACATTGCTGGTCCTTGTTTTGTTTTTCAGAGTCAAGGAAACTTATTTTGAGCTATTTACAACCTTTAAAAATTGAGTAAGGTATACTCCTATGAACAAACTTAGGAACATATTTGTCTCTCTCTGCCTGGTTTCTCTAGAATTTGGAAACTATTTGTGAATATTCTTAACTTATGGCAATGTGGTTGTTTGCATCAGTCCAATAAGAATGCATTTTCTTTTGCAACAGGACACATTGGAGAAACTGATTGATATACCAAGACTTTGACTGGAAGGGTGTGCTTCACTTTGAGGAATCAAGCTCGACTTGCAGAGCCAATAAAAGCCCCTTGGGAAAACTGGCCTCATACCTTGTCTACACAGTTCCCATACAGGGTTTCTAACCTGTGGTGAGTAAAGAATGTCACTTTCTTTTTTTTTTTTTTTTTTTTTTTTTTTTGAGACGAGATCTCACTTTGTCTCCCAGGCTAGAGTGCAGTGGCACAGTCTTGGCTCACTGCAACCTCTGTCTCCTGGATTCAAGCAATTATCTGCCTCAACCTCCCAAGTAGCTGAGTTTACAGGCACTCGCCACCATGCCCGGCTAATTTTTTGTATTTTTAGTAGAGACGGGGTTTCACCATCTTGGCTAAGCTGGTCTTGAACTCCTGACCTTGTGATCCACCTGCCTTGGCCTCCCAAAGTGCTGGGATTACAGGCATGAGCCACCGCACCCGGCCCAAAAATGTCACTTTCTAACACAACCAAGAGCCCCACGTTCTTTGGACCTCAAGAAGGGAGGAATTTACCCAACTCATAGGTATTTGAGGGTACAAACCCATGGCTGGGCTCAGCTTTAAAAAGTCTTGTCTGAGATTCCTTGTGGAACTGAGTTCCATCAAAACCTATCTAAAAACACTAGTAAAAATAATTATTCTGGCTGAACTTTATGCAAATAATCAGGCCAACCATAAGACTAAAGTTTATTTTGCAAAAAACTCAGTCCTATCATGATCTGTTTTTGACAAAAGTGAGAACTGGAGAGAGAAAAATTAAGTTTCAAAACTTATCATACACTTGACATTACATTCTAGTTTCATTAATTGTTTTTAAGTTTTTGCCTACATTTAAAATTAACCCTGCGTATTCCTGTGAACCAACCAGTGACTTCTGGGTAAAAACAGAAAATCTGGATCAATATACTAGTTCTGGGGAATTACCCTGCAAATACTGTCAGGTGATAAGAGTAAATAGGGTGCCCATAACTGGGAGGTTTCTTTGTTTGGTAAAATAAGACCAAGGGAGCTAACCAAAGCCAAGCCCCATGCACCCAAATCTTAGCAGGCATAACTATAGTCACTAGTTTTCTCGGCGTGTCAGCAACTTCAGGATTTCTAAGCTGTCCTTACCCCTTGTTTCGTTTTTATACATGTCTCTTTTTTTTTTTTGAAACAGAGTCTTGCTCTGTTGCTCAAGCTGGAGTGCAGTGGCGTGATCTTGGCTCACTGCAACCTCTGCCTCCCAGGTTCAAGCGATTCTCACGCCTAAGCCTCCCCAGTAGCTAGGATTACAAGTGTGCACCACCATGCCCAACTAATTTTTGTTTTTTTAGTAGAGATGGGTTTTCACCATGTTGGTCAGGCTGGTCTCAAACTCCTGATCTGAAGTGATCTGCCCACCTTGGCCTCCCAAAGTGCTGGGATTATAGGTGTGAGCCACTGCGTCTGACCTCATTTTTATGAATGTCTTTTAATAACCCGGTTTGTCTCTTCTCACCTCCCAGGATCAAGTGATCCTTCTACCTTACCCTCCCGAGTAGCTGGGACTACACACGTGTGCCACCATACCCAGTTAATTTTTATATTTTCTGTAGAGATGGGTTTTGCCATGTTTCCCAGGCTGGTCTCAAACTCCTGGGCTCAACTGATCTGTCGACCTCAGTCTTTCAAAGTGCTGCGATCACAGGTGTGAGTCACCACGCCTGGCTCCATGTTACAATATGCTTGTCATGTCCCCTTAGGATGCTGTATATATGTATATATATATATATATATATATATATATATATTTTTTTTTTTTTTTTTTGAGATGGACACTCGCTCTATTGCCAAAGCTGGAATGCAGTGGTGTGATCTGGGCTCACCGCAACCTCCGCCTCCTGGGTTCAAGCAATTCTCCTGCCTCAGCCTCCCGAGTAGCTGGGACTATAGGCACACGCCACCTTGTCCAGCTAATTTTGTATTTTTGGTAGATACAGGGTTTCACTATGTTGGCCAAGCTGGTCTCGAACTCTTGACCTCATGATACACCCACCTCAGCCTCCCAAAGTGCTGAGATTACAGGCATGAGCCACTGTGCCTGGCCCCTTAGGATGCTCTTGACTGTGACAGTTTCTCAGATTTTTCCTCTTTTGGGTGACCTTGATAGTTTTGAGGAGTACTGGTCAGTCATATTATAGGATGTTCCTCTATTGAAATTTCTCTGATGTTTTTCTCAAGATTGAACTGAGGTTATGAGTTTTGGGGAGGAAGATCATTTTCCTCACATCACATCAAGGGTATATACTCAGTACTATAAACAAAAAATAAAATTCTTAGCCCCCCAACCATCTGAAAGGACCCCTCTTCCCCGCCAAAGGCATTCCAAAGTTAACCTGAAAAACTAGTTCAGGCCATGACTGGAAGGGGGTCAGACATGCCTCATTATGCCCTTCCCCCTTTTGGAATTCGGCACAGCTGACCAGTATCACCATCAAAACAGAGACCTTAAGTCTGTCAGTCTGTCAGTCATGCACAAAGTCTGTCAGCCTTTAAGTCTGATAAGAAATATTTGCAATCTATTCTCTCTGAAGCCTGCTACCTGGAGGCTTCATCTGTATGATAAAACCTTGGTCAGGCAGGGCGCAGTGGCTCAAGCCTGTAATCCCAGCACTTTGGGAGGCCGAGACTGGCGGATCACGAGGTCAGGAGATCGAGACCATCCTGGCTAACACGATGAAACCCCGTCTCTACTAAAAAATACAAAAAACTAGCCGGGCGACATGGTGGGCGCCTATAGTCCCAGCTACTTGGGAGGCTGAGGCAGGAGAATGGCGTGAACCTGGGAGGTGGAGCTTGCAGTGAGCTGAGATCCGGCCACTGCACTCCAGCCTGGGCGACAGAGCAAGACTCTGTCTCAAAAAAAAAAAAAAAAAACCTTGGTCTACACCACCCTTTATAGTAACGCAGGCATCCCTTTCTATTGATCTCAGGTCTTTAGATAATAACCCACTGACAAGCAGAAAATCCTTGCTTTTTAATTTTCATCTTTTAAAAATAGAGACGGGGTCTGGCTGGGCGTGGTGGCTCACGCCTGTAATCCTAGCACCTTGGGAGGCCAAGGCAGGCAGATCATGAGGTCAGGAGATCGAGACCATCCTGGTCAATATGGTGAAACCCCATTTCTACTAAAAATACAAACATGAGCTGGTTGTGGTGGTACATGCCTGTAATCCCAGCTACTCGGGAGGCTGAGGCAGGAGAATTGCTTGAACCTGGGAGGTGGAGATGGCAGTGAGCCAAGATTGCACCACAGTACTTCAGCCTGGTGACGGAGCCAGATTCCGCCTCAAAAAAAATCCAAAAAGATACCAGGTCTTGCTATGCTGCCCAGGTTGGTCCCCAACTCCTGGGCTCAAGCTATATGTCTACCTTAGCTTCCCAAAGTGCTGTGATTATATGCATGAGTTTCCACACCTGCCCACCAATCAGAAAATCATTGAATCTTCTTATGACCTGGAAGCCCCACATCCCCTTCCAGCTGTCCAGTCTTTTCGGACCTAACCAATGCACATCATACATGTATTAATTGGTATCTTCATTTTTATTACATGTTAATTAATTATCTTTTTTTTTTTTGAGACAGAATCTCGCTCTGTTGCCCAGGCTAGAGTGCAGTGGTATAATCTCGGCTCACTGCAACCTCCACCTCCCAGGATCAAGCAATTCTCCTGCCTCAGCCTCCTGAGTAGCTGGGACTACAGGCACATGCCACCACGCCAGCTAATTTTTTGTCCTATTAGTAGAGTTGGGGTTTGACCATGTTGGCCAGGTTAGTGCCGAACTCCTGACCTCAAATGATCTGCCCACATTGGCCTCTCAAAGTGCTGGGATTACAGGTGTGAGCCACTACACCTGGCCTTATTTATTTATTTATAATCTCTAGTCCGACAGAGATACCTCCAAGGCTCAAGAGATCCTCTTACCTCAGCCTCCCAAGCAGCTGAGACTACAGGCACATGCCACCGTGCCTGACTAAGTTTTGTACTTTTTGTAGACATAGGGTGTCACCATGTTGCCCAGGCTGGACTTGAACTCCTGGGGTCAAGTGATCCTCCCATCTTGGCCTCCCGGATCCTCTCCCTTGGGATTACAGACTGAGCCATTGATGCCTAGCCAATTGATGTGTTTTCTTTTTTCTTTCTTTTTTATTTTTTTATTTTGGGGTGGAGTCTTACTCTGTCTCCCAGGCTGGAGTGCAATGGTGCGATCTCAGCTCACTGCAACATCTGCCTCCCAGGTTCAAGTGATTTTCCTGCCTCAGCCTCCTGAGTAGCTGGGGTTACAGGCACACACCACCATGCCTGGCTAATTTTTACATTTTTAGTAGAGATGGGGTTTCACCATGTTGGCCAGGCTGGTCTCAAATTCCTGACTTCAAATGATCCACCTGCCTTGGCCTCCCAAAGTGGTGAGATTACAGGCGTGAGCCACCATGCACGGCCCTAATGTCTTATGTCTGCTTGAATACATAAAACCAAGTTGTAGCCTGACCACCTTGGGTACATGACCTGAGGACATCCTGAGGTTGTATTGTGGGCATGTTCTTAACCTTGGCAAAATAAACTTCTAAATTGGTTGAGACTTGTCTCAGATACTTTTTGGTTTACAGCAAGCACGAACTGTCGTCATGATCAATAACTGTTGGCACTGACTTTGGTCACCTGGCTAGAGTAGTATTGATCAGTTTCCCCAATGTAAAGTTTCTTCTCTTTTTCCTCCTTCCCATATTGTACTCGTTGGAAGAAGTCACAATGCATAACCCACACTTAAGGAGTGGGAAATTATGCTCCCTCTCCTTTAGAGTTATATTTTAACTCTAGGAAAACAACCCCACAAAACAGATACCTAACTCTTTTCACCATTGGGCATGCTTTGTACTCCAAGCAGCTGCCTTGGGCTGGCTAAATAGTCTACACTGGCCACTGTTAAAGTAAATTAAAATGGAGATCAGGCCTGAAGAATCCCTGGCCAGACAATGCTAGTTAGGCCTTATAAAGGAACTCAGACTTGCTTGATTTGCAAACATAAGCAAAACTTAACTTGGGTCATTGTGATGGTTAATACTGAGTGTCAACTTGATTGGATTGAAGGACACAAAGTATTGATCCTGGGTGTGTCTGTGAGGGTGTTCCCAAAGGAGATTAACATTTGAGTCAGAGGGCTGGGAAAGGCCGACCCACCCTTAATCTGGGTGGGCACAATCTAATCAGCTGCCAGTGTGGCTAGAATATAAACAGGCAGAAAAATGTGAAAAGAGAGACTGGCCTAGCCTCCCAGCCTACATCTTTCTCCCATGCTGGATGCTTCCTTCCCTCGAACATCAGACTCCAAGTTCTTCACTTTTGGAATTCGGACTGGCTCTCCCTGCTTCTTAGCCTGCCAATGGCCTGTTGTGGGACCTTGGGTTCATGTGAGTTAATACTTAATAAACTCCCCTTTATATATATACACACACACATATACATATGTATATATATATATAAAGCAGAGTTTAAAAAGTAATGGAATATATGTATACACACATATATGTATGTGTGTGTGTATGTGTATATATATATACCATTAGTTTTTTTGTTTTTTTGTTTTTTTTGAGATGGGATTACATTCTTGTTGCCCAGGCTGGAGTGCAATAGCTTGATCTGGGCTTACTGCAACCTCCACCACCTAGGTTCAAGTGATTCTTCTGCCTTAGCCTCCCAAGTAGCTGGGATTAAAGGTGCCCACCACCACGCCCAGCTAATTTTTTGTATTTTGTAGACATGGGGTTTCACCATGTTGGTCAGGCTAGTCTTGAACTCCTAACCTCAGGTGATCCACCTGCCTTGGCCTCCCAAAGTGCTGAGATTACAGGTGTGGGCCACCGTGCCCAGCCCCATTCCATTAGTTCTGTCCCTCTAAAGAACCCTGACTAATACAGTCATTTCTGGTAAATGCTAATGTTAGACAGAAACAAAACTTAACATTAGCCAATCACAAGCAACCAACTAACATATAATTAAGTAACTAGGGACTTTTCAACAAAGGAAACCAAAAAAGGTGATTTCGTAACTGTAACCAATGAAATATATATATATGTGTGTGTGTGTGTGTGTGTGTGTGTGTGTATATATATATATATATATATATATATATTTTTTTTTTTTTTTTTCCCTGAGAGGGAATCTTACTTTGTTGCCCAGGCTGGAGTTCAGTGGTGCAATCTTTGATCACTGCAAGCTCTGCCTCCCATGTTCCAGCAATTCTCCTGGTTCAGAGTCCCAAGTATCTGGGATTACAGGCACGCACCACCACACCCAGCTAATTTTTGTATTTTTAGTAGAGACGAGGTTTCACCATTTTGGTCAGGCTGGTCTCGAACTTCTGACCTCAAATGATCTGTCCGCCTTGGCCTCCCAAAGTGCTAGAATTACAGGCGTGAGCCACCGTGCCTGTCCCCAGTAAAATATCTTGTTTCCACATTCTCCCCATAAATATTTGCCTCTGATGCATTGTCATGGGAACATTCAACCTTTTTCCATCTGGTGTTCCCCAATTCAAGAATTGCCTGTTATCCAAGTACACTCTTAAAAAAGTTTTGTTGATCCTCAGATTTTACATTTTAACACCACCCTACCTCCTAGGGTGCTGGTTTTCTGATCTGTAAAATGGTGCTGACGATATTTCACTCCCTAGGACTGTAGGGAATAGAAAGTCTCTAGCTGTCAATGTCAGTCAATGTCAACTCCCTCTGCCTCCCCCATTTCACTCCTGGGAACTCTGAGGCCCAGAGAGGGGCATTAACTAGTGTCAACTTTAATAACGGGATTCAGGCAATACGTTTAAATAATTTATTTAAGCGTAAAGTTTGAGAATGGCCAAGCGGGGGACACAGGCTCCAATAAGCTGGGTTCAGTGCTCTTGAGTAGAGTGGTTTGAGGGTCATTCATTTATATAAGCAAGGTCTGGGGAATAATAAGCAATAATAATAATAAGAAGAAGCAAGGTCTGGGGAAGCTTAACAGAATTTTAACATTTTCCATATTAGTTAAGTGTATAGTTACAGCAATTTAATTGATTCTAGGCAGTGTTTCTGTTTGAGAAAGGTACGTTTAACATTCCACATTAAGATGTAATATTCAAACGGTCTTTTATCTCAGTCATGGGGTCTTTCATCTCAGGTGCCATCTGATCTAAGCCGCAAAAGAAAATATAGGAAGAGGCAAGGTGCTGTGGCTCAGGCCTGTAATCCCACCACTTTGGGAGGCTGAGGTAGGGGGATCACTTGAGCCCGGGAGGTTGAGGCTGCAGTGAGCCTGATCTGCCACTGCACTTCAGCCTGGGCGACAGAGTGAGACCCTGTCTCTGGAAAAAAAAAAAAAAAAAAAGAAAGAAAAGGAAGGAAATTAATCTATATCAAAAGGTCAGTACTTAAAGGGTCTGCTCCATTTCTCAGTCTCCAAAGTCAGCCCTCCTCAGGGTCTAACAACTTTTAAAAGCCCTAAATAGACAGACTGTTCATTTCCTTCTGCACTTGGCCAGGTCTCACTGCAAGCCACGCCTGGCCCAGCCCCGTCCCGCCTTGAGCCTCGGTGTCCCCACCTAGGGGCGGGCAGCCAGGGGCACTTCCGCTGGCCCAAGTGATCTGCATGTGGCAGGGCTGCGCAGTGGAGAGGCCAGCGGGCAGGATGACGAGTCAGACCCCTCCGCCCCAGTCCCCCCGGCCCGGGCGGCTGACGGTAAGTGCGAGGCTAGCTGAGTCCCCGCGCCTCTGCCCTCCCTTCCAGTTTCTCCCGCCTGTCCCTCGCAGCCGGCGGAGCCCCCTACTTCTGGCGCACTGTCTCCCTTCACCTCGGGCTGGTCGCTCTCTTCTGTCTTTGCTATCCCTCCTGCTCGGATGGCTCTCCTTTCGCGCCTCGGTGTCCCTTTCTGGTTTGGCTCTGTCCAGCCTCTCCTTTTTGCCCTTTTGCTTCCTCCCTCTGCATTCGGTCTTTAGTTCCACTCCCTTCTCTCTTCCCCCGGGCTTGTCCTAGTCCAGGGCTTCTCCTCTGCCCCTCCTTCTCCCCTGCTCCCCGTGGGAGAAGCCCATCCAACCAGCTTGGCCAGAGGATCTTTCCCTCACCCGCAGCCCTCTCCAACCTGCCCCTGCCCCTGCCCTCTGGCTGGGACCCGAATCCCTCTGCTTGCCTGCCTGGTCCCCGGGCTTGGGTGAGGGGAGTTGGGGAGGAGGATGGGGAAAAGGCTGGCTGCACTCTAGAAGCAGAACACTCGGGTTCTCTCCTGCACTGAGAATCATCCTGAAGACCTGGAGGAAGGGAAAGCAGATCCAGCAGCAGGTCAGCGTGGCTCTCTCTAATAGGGCCATGGTCACGTCATTGCTGTTGGCTATTGACAAAGTCACATGCCTAGTGCCAGGATCACCCTAGGTGCTCAATAAATGCCTGAATGAATTACTGGGGAAGTGTAACGCACTGTGCATGATGCCAGGTAGGGCAAGATTGGCCTTGAACAGAACACTAGATGCTCCTGTAAATCAGAGGATATTCCCCTCCCTTAGGAGCCTCACAGCCTTCTTGTTTGTTTGTTTGTTGGTTTGTTTGTGTTAAAATAGAGACAGGGTCTTGCCATGTTGGTGAGACCCAGGCTGGTCTTGAACTCCTGGTTGAAACCCCAGACTGGACTCAAACTCTTAGGCTCAGGCAATCCTCCTACCTCAGTCTCCCAAAGTGCTGGGATTACATGCGTGAAACACAGCACTTGGCCAGGAACCTCGCAATGAACAAACAGGGAATTATAAGGGAAGAACTGCCAGGCCAGTGGAAGTATAGTAGTGTAGGACTTTCTGGGACCACAATGAGACAACCCACCCCGAAGGACTCCCAGAGGAATTCATCTGAAGAATGAGTAGGGTCAGAGAAAGGAGTGTGGATGGCAAGTGAGTGAGCTTCTGGAGGTGAGGGGGCCTGGCTTGCTTGGGATTGGAGGGGTGGGGAGCAACCGTCGGTTCTGGTAGCTGATTGCGAGGGGTGAAGTAGCAGCCCAGTTGCAAAGGGCCTCTAAACCTTGTTATGGAGTCTGGAGTTTATCTGGAAGGGAATGAAAAGTTGCTCAAGTGTTTAATGCAGGGAGTGATAGGATCAGATTTGTACTTCAGAAAAGGTACTCTCAGCCAGGCGTGGTAGCTCATGCCTGTAGTCCGCGCACTTTGGGAGGCAGAGCGGGTGGATCACCTAGCTCCGGAGTTTGAGACCAGCCTGGCCAACATGGTGAAACCCTGTCTCTATAAAAAATACAGAAATTAGCTGGACATAGTGGCACACGCTTGTAGTCCCAGCCACTCTGGAGGCTGATACAGGAGAATCGCTTCAGCCTCGGAGGTGGAGGTTGCAGTGAGCCGAGGTTGTACCACTGCACTCCAGCCTGGGCAAGAGTGAGACCTTGTCTCAAAACAAAAAACAAACAAAAACAAAAAACAAAAAGGAGCTTAGGAACAGGGCTGAGGTCTTGTTTGATAAAGAAATGGAGCTGAAGATGTCAGCACAGGAAACTTTTTTTCTTTGAGACAGGGTCTCCCTCTGTCACCCAGGCTGGAGTGCAGTGGCGCAGTCTTGGCTCACTGCAACCTCTGCCTTCCGGGTTCAAGCAATTATCCTGCCTCAGCCTCCCAAGTAGCTGGGATTACAGGCATGCGCCACCAGGGCCCAGCTAATTTTTTGTATTTTTAGTAGAGATGGGGTTTTGCCATGTTGGCCATGCTGCTCTTGAACTCCTGGCCTCAAGTGATCCTCCCACCTGGGCCTCCCAAAGTGTTGGGATTATAGGCGTGAGCCACTGCACCCAGCCTATTTTTTGAAGCATCTGGAAATTAGCTTCAGAAAGGACATTGGATGTGATTGGATCTGTTAGACTTTCAGAGCTGGGGGAGCTTAGAGTTCTCTTGGTCCATTTTGCCTTCCTGTTTCACAGATAACTAAGCTTAGGCCCAGAGAAGGAAAGCAAAGGGCCCTGGGCACATATCTAAGTATTGGCAGTAGTGGGGCAGGATGTTGGGAAGGATGGGAGTGAGGCACCCATATTGTGTTGGAGTCATGCTGATACAGGTTTCATCTCAGCTCCAACTTCATCACATCCTAGCTGTGTGACTTCTCTCTGAACTTTCCTTGCCTGTAATATGGGGATATTAGGAGGGCCTGGGAGCTTTCAGCAGTGTGGGAGTAATGAGAACATATTGATCCATTCAAGGGGTAAAGTCTGCAAGTTGGCATTTAACTGGGTGCTTAACAGAGGTGACCTCAGGGTTAACCAAACAGTCCTGCCAAGGGGCCTTGAGGTTTTTGGGAGAAAGAGTCAGAGGTTCTGGGCTTATTTTTCTCAGCTCTATTGTTTGGCTGCTGTCAAGATGCATCCTCTCCTCTGCCTTCTCCCTTCCAGTAAGCAGAACTGTCCCCTGGTAGGAGATGTTGTCATGGCAATCAGATTTCTCCAGCAGTTCGGTTGCCTTTGTCTCTCTCTCTTTTTTTTTTTTTTTTGAGACAGTCTCGCTTTGTCGCTCAGGCTGGAGTGCAGTGGCCGGATCTCGGCTCACTGCAAGCTCCGCCTCCCGAGTTTACGCCATTCTCCTGCCTCAGCTTCCCTAGTAGCTGGGACTACAGGCGCCCGCCACCTCGCCCGGCTAGTTTTTTTGTATTTTTTAGTAGAGACGGGGTTTCACCGTGTTAGCCAGGATGGTCTCGATCTCCTGACATCGTGATCCGCCCATCTCGGCCTCCCAAAGTGCTGGGATTACAGGCTTGAGCCACCGCGCCCGGCCTGCCTTTGGCTCTCTTAACTCCAGTACTTTAATCTTAGAAGGAGAGCCCACAGACCAGTTGAGAATGAGGACACACCTAAATCAGACTGAGTGACATTCCTGAGCCCTGGCCCCATCCCCACTCTTGTGGTAAAATCTTCAGGTTGGAAATCCAGCCTTCCCTCTAACGCCACGCATCTATTCCGCAGCAGCAGTCGCCACATCCCTTAGGAAACCTTCTCTGACAGCCTCCGATACACATCCACAAAAAGACCTGACCCCTCCTACCTTTGAGTCTTCCCTCTCAGCACCTACGTGCTTAAGCCATCTGTTTCCCTCTCCCCTGTGAGTTCCTTGAAAGCAGGGACTGTGTCCTGTTCTGTTTGGCACAAGGTTTGCATGTAATAGGCCCAACATACATTTTGTTGAATGAATGAGTCACTAAAGGAATGAAGAGTGAAGGTATTGGAAGACTGAAGGTAATTTATGTAATGACTAAGAGCTCCAGCGTGAAGTAAAACGGACCTGAATTCAAATTTTGACATCATCACTTAATAGCCAGTCTCAGGCAACTTTCTTCATCTCTTTAAGCCTTAGTTTCTTCTTCTGTAAAATGGAGATTTAAGATGTTCTTCATGGAAGTGTTGTGAGGGCTGAATTAGGTAATCCATTTAAAGCACTACACAGAGTTACTAGACTGTCTGTTTCCATATCCCTCTTCCCACCAACCTTCCCACTAGGCATACATTTTGTTGAATGAATGAGTCACTAAGGGAATGAAGAGTGAAGGTATTGGAAGACTGAAGGTAATTCATTTATGTAATCACTAAGAGCTCAAGCTTGGAGTAAAACGGACCTGAGTTCAAATTCTGACATCATCACTTAATAACCAGTCTTAGTGCTCAGCCCAGGGTCTGGCACAGAGAGGTGGCCTCTAAAAGTGCTGTTGAACAACCAAACTTAACTTGCATTTGCACTGCACTTCACAGTTCATGATGCAGTTTTACACCCACAATATGTAGAGTTACTGGCCTTTTCATTACCAAGAATATTCCTGTTATTATTGGAGTCCCATGGGACCATATTTGGAAAAACATTCATCAAACAAATTCCATTTATGCTGGGCGCGGTGGCTTGCACCTGTAATCCCACAAGCTTGGGAGGCTCAGGCAGGAGGAAGCCTTGAAGCCAGGAGTTCAAGACCAGCCTGGGCAACACAGTAAGACCCATCTCTAAAAAAATTTTTTTTTAAGTAGCCAGATACAGTGTTGAATGTCCTGTAGTCCCATTTACGTGGGAGGCTGAGGCAGGAGGATGACCTGAGCCCAAGTTCAAGGCTGCAGTAAGTTATGATCATGCCACTGCACCCCCAGCCTCGGCAACAACAGAGCAAGATCCCATCTGTTAAAAAAAATTCAATTTTCTGGCCAGGCACTATGGCTAACGCCTGTAATCCCAACACTTTGGGAGGCCGAGGTGGGCAGATTGGGGTCAGGAGTTTGAGACCAGCCTGGCCTACATGGTGAAACCCAGTCTCTACTAAAAATTCAAAAATTAGCCTGGCTTGGTCGTGCACTGTACATCTGTAATCCCAGCTACAGGGTGGCCATCCCAGCTCCCAGGCTGAGGCACGAGAATTGCTTGAGCCTGGGAGGCTGAGGTTGTAGTGAGCCAAGATCACATCACTGTACTCTAGACTGGGTGACAGAGTGAGACTCTGTTTCAAAAAAAAAAAAAGAAAGAAAAAAAAGAAAAAATCCCATTTTTAAATCAATCAAGGTCATGCCAACTGTTAACCAGAACTTCTGATCTACGTGAAATAAGAATTTTTGTCCCCAACTCCCAGCACAGGATGTGGATACATAGTAAATACCCAAGAAATGCTTCCCAAATGAACACATGTATGGTTTCTTTCGTCTTTCTGAAATGTTGGAAGTGTCCCTCCTCCCTTACCCCTGGCTTTTATTATATCTTAGATCAGAGCTGAGCATCCCAGGTTGGGAACTCTTGACTTCGTAACAACTCCATGTCCCCATTTTACTTCCTATTTTTTTTTTTGGAGTTGGACTCTCATTCTGTCACCCAGGCTGGAGTGCAGTGGCACGATCTCGGCTCATTGTAACCTCTGCCTCCTGGGTTCAAGTGATTCTCCTGCCTCAGCCTCCCGAGCAGTTGGGACTGTAGACGTGTGCTACCATGCCCGGCTAATTACTGTATTTTTAGTAGAGATGGGGTTTCACCATGTTAGCCAGGCTGGTTTTGAACTCCTGGTCTCAAGTGATCCACTCACTTTGGTCTCCCAAAGTACCGGGATTATAGGCGTGAGGCACCATGCCTGGCCTTTACTTTAAAAAAATTTTTTTCCCTTAAACCTATTTAAAAAAAAATAGAGATGGGGTCTTGCTATGTTGCCCAGGCTGGTTTCCAACTCCTGGCCACAAGTGATCCTCCTGCCATGGCCTCCCAAAGTGTTGGGATTACAGGCATGAGCCACCATGCCCAGCCAATATCCCCATTTTATAGATGAGGAGACTGAGGCCTTAAGAGGGAAAAAGGCTTGCCAAAGGCCACAGACTTTGGAAGTATCATTGCTGAGACTTCCTTCCATGGCAGCCTCTTCCCATAACATTCTTCTGCTTTTATAAGACAGAGTCCAGAGTCTTACAATATTACAATATGTATTGACAGAGTCTTACTCTGTCACCCAGGCTGGAGGGCTGTGGGGTGATCTTGGCTCACTGCAGCCTCCGCCTCCCAGGTTCAGGTGATTCTTGTGTCTCAGCCTCCCGAGCAGCTGGGATTACAGGCACGTGCCACCACACCTGGCTAATTTTTGTATTTTTAGTAAAGACAGGGTTTCACCAAGTCGGCCAGGCTTGTCTCGAACTCCTGACCTCAGGTGATCTGCCTGCCTCAGCCTCCCAAAGTGCTGGGATTACAGGCGTGTGCTACCGTGCCTGGCCTCCTCCCATAACATTCTATGACCTAAAATTAAGATGCTTGAATGGGTATTCTTTTTTCAAACAGAAACCTTTCTTCCTCCTTAAAATGCCCACCCTCGGCCGGGCACTGTGGGAGGCTGAGGCAGGCGGATCGTGTGAGGTCAGGAGTTTGAGAACGGCCTAGCAAACATGGCAAAACCTCGTCTTTACTAAAAATACAAAAATTAGTCGGGCATGATGGCGGGCGCCTGTAGTCCCAGCTACTAGGGAGGCTGAGGCAGAAGAGTTGCTTTAATCGAGGTGGAAGTTGCAGTGAGCCGAGATTGTGCCTCTGCACTCCAGCCTGGGCGACAGAGCGAGACTCTGTCTAAAAAAAAAAAGCCACCCCCTGGAGCAACACAGCATCAATACAACCCTCTTTAGTAAGATGGGCCTTTCACTAGCCGAAGCCAAACATTATGGCTCCCCTAAGTTTTTAATCCAGTTATTCTTTGGATAAAAATAAGTCATGAGCTCAGGGGAGACGGCATGTTGGTTTACTCTGCCTCTTGTGCCCCCAGATGTCTACCGTTGTGGAGCTGAACGTGGGGGGTGAGTTCCACACGACCACCCTGGGTACCCTGAGGAAATTTCCGGGCTCAAAGTTGGCAGAGATGTTCTCTAGCTCAGCCAAGGCCTCCATGGATGCAGAGGGCCGCTTCTTCATTGACCGCCCCAGCACCTATTTCAGACCCATCCTGGACTACCTGCGCACTGGGCAAGTGCCCACACAGCACATCCCTGAAGTGTACCGTGAGGCTCAGTTCTATGAAATCAAGCCTTTAGTCAAGCTGCTGGAGGACATGCCGCAGATCTTTGGTGAGCAGGTGTCTCGGAAGCAGTTTCTCCTGCAAGTGCCGGGCTATGGCGAGAACCTGGAGCTTATGGTGCGCCTGGCGCGTGCAGAGGCCATAACAGCGCGGAAGTCCAGCGTGCTTGTGTGCCTGGTGGAAACGGAGGAGCAGGATGCATATTATTCAGAGGTCCTGTGTTTTCTGCAGGATAAGAAGATGTTCAAGTCCGTTGTCAAGTTTGGGCCCTGGAAGGCAGTCCTAGACAACAGTGACCTCATGCACTGCCTGGAGATGGACATTAAGGCCCAGGGGTACAAGGTATTCTCCAAGTTCTACCTGACGTACCCCACCAAAAGAAACGAATTCCATTTTAACATTTATTCATTCACCTTCACCTGGTGGTGATCCTCAGGAGCAGAGACCGTTACGAGTTCTGGCATGGCTTATGAAATTAAAAGTTGCCATCAATGCCATTTCCCTTTAATTTCACAAATGTCAGGCAATTTCCAGGTTTGGTCTAGAGCCTTGCCCCTAAATATTGATCTCCCATTTAAGGACTTTCCACTCTATTGCAACTGACACCACTATATTTGCCTAGCAACTTGCAGCTGCTTCCTCTTCAAAGCCTCATGTATCTTTAAGAATGTTTCAACAAGGCATTGGCAAGAGATGTGGGATGACAACAGGAACATACAAGATACTGTGAATCTAGATGTTCTGACCTAAAGATGTCTACCTAGCCCCAGCTTGTGGTCCAATCCATCTGTCTCTGGCATGTGCCCTCATGTAGCAGGTGCTTTCCTGATCCCCTT
Organism: Theropithecus gelada; assembly: GCF_003255815.1. Classification (NCBI taxonomy): domain Eukaryota; kingdom Metazoa; phylum Chordata; class Mammalia; order Primates; family Cercopithecidae; genus Theropithecus; species Theropithecus gelada. The sequence continues at coordinate 69,988,659 of NC_037682.1, read as the reverse complement.
TGTGAGATGCTGTGGGTGCTAAAACCTCAGAGCTGTCCTCTTCTCTAGAGTGGAGGTTTTCAAAGTGCATCATCAGCATTACCTGTGAACTTGCTGGAAATACAAATTCTCAGACCCCACCCCAGACCTACCGAATCAGAATTTCCAGGGGTTGGCACAGCATTCTGATTTACCAAACCCTCCAAGTGATTTTGATGTATTCTAATTTTGAGACCATCTCTAGAAAAGAATTGCTACCTCTTGTATGGAGGTACAAAAGACTGACCTCTTACATCGAGGAACTTCCTTTCCCAGAGCTCCTCATGGAATCAGGCTGAAGTCAGTCTTTTTCTGAGAGCACATTCTTACTTAATTTTTTTTTTTTTTCCTGTTCTACGCTGCTTCCCTCACTCCCCTTCTCCTAAGAGCACTCCATCAATAAACCACTTGCATGAGAGTCTCAGTTTTGGTTCTGCTTCTCAGCCTAATACAGGACTCATCCTCTAAAGGAGGATACATGTCGATGTTCATTCTTCTCCAAGTCCAGGTCTGAGATAGATGACCCCCTTCCCTGTGTAGTAGCTTGATCAGCTATTGTGGGTTGTCTGGAACTTTCTTGGGACATAGGGTTTCTTTCTTGGGACCAAAGGGTTTCTTGGGATATAGGACTTCCAGTATAAAAACTTGGAAGTCTCATCGGGTGGAGCGGCTCATAGCCTATAATCCCAGCACTTTGGGAGGCTGAGGCGGGTGGAGAACTTGAGGTCAGGGGTTCAAGACCAGCCTGGCCAACATTGTGAAACCCTCATCTGTATTAGTCTGTTTTCACACTGCTGAGAAAGACATACCTGAGACTGGGCAATTTACAGAAGAAAGAGTTTTAATGGACTTACAGTTCCACATGGCTGGGGAAGCCTCACAATCATGGTGGAAATGTATATCTCACATGGCAACAGACAAGAGAGAGCAAGTGCAGGGAAATTCCCCTTTTTAAAACCATCAGCTCTCATGAGACTTACTCACTATCACGAGAACAACACAGGAAAGACCTGCCTCCATGATTCAATTATGTCCCACAAGGTCCCTCCCACAACATGTGGGAATTCAAGATGAGATCTGGGTGGGGACACAGCCAAACCATATCACTGTCTCTACTAAAAAAAAAAGTTAGCCAGTCATGGTGGCACATGCCTGTAGTCCCAGCTACTCGGAGGCTGAGGCATGAGAATCGCTTGAACCTGGGAGGCAAAGGTTGCAGTGAGCCAAGGTCTCCCCACTGCACTCCAGCCTAGGTGACACAGGGAGACCCTGTCTCAATAAATAAATAAATAAGTAAATAAATAAATAAAACCAACTTGGAAGTCCCAGGCAAGATAGAATGAGTACTGCCTACCCAATTCTCTCTCACTTTGTTTATTTTTCCTTTGGGACACCTCTTCTGTGGTGACAGATCTGGAAGTGACCTCTATTCAAGAGAGACCATGTGTACCTATAAGAGCCTGGCTTTGCCCCCTAATGGGATAACCACTGTCTCCATCCAGACCTTTCACAAACCACTGCATTTTTCCACTTATGATACCTTCCCCTCCTGCAGTGTCATGTATATTTCAATCAATGTCCAGAAGCTTTTCTTTTGGGTTAGAGTCTGACTCCTTGAGGATATTTTCAGTTTTCTGTTCCTTGCCATTTCTTCAAAAGCCTGAGCAGCTGTCTCTAATACTTAGAACTGACAGCGGTAATTCATCCCATCCCTTTGAGAGCTCCAGGTTTGGGGCTGTTGGGTTGCTCCTATGCCCAAGTATTTTAAACATATTGTCCCTTGCCCTTGAGAAAAAAGGCCTAGTCTCCATGGTATGAGAACTTTCTAGGCCAGGCATGGTGGCTCACACCTGTAATCCTAGCACTTTGGGAGGCTGAGGCAGGAGGATTGCTTGAGCCCAGGAATTCAAGACCAGCCTGGGCAACATAGTGAGACTCTGTCCCTATTTTTAAATTTTAAAATTAAAAAAATAAAAGAACTTTCTGGCTCCTCCTATTGCTAGAATCTCTCTGAGTCTCAAGTGATAATAAAAAAGTCTCTTCCAACTCTGGTAAAACCACATACCTGTTCTCCCTGAGAACTTTACCAATCCCTTTATAGTTGTCCAGGTTGTATAAGGCAGTATGAAGAGCAATGGTTCTGAACTTTGGCTGCACAGTAATTAGAATCACCTGGGATGAGTTAAAACACTCCAATATAGGGCATACCCTGACAACACCTGAAACAAATCAGAATCTCTAGAGGTGGGGCCCAGGAAAGAATATTTTTTAAAGCTCCTTCAGATGATTTCATTGTGCAGTTAAGGCTGACAACTGCTGCAGAGTCTCATTAACTTCAGGCCAATAACAGTTCCCTGGTCGACCCAAACCAGGGGTGACCACTCCTCTTCATTGGTATGGACCCCATTCTACTTACCAACTTGTTCTAATCTATGGTGCGTATCAGGGCCAGGGCTACGTTTCTCACTGGCCTCACTTCAGTCTTGCCTTGGTGCAGATATACATGATTACATGAGTTTTAATAATCTCAGATGGGGAATGTGCAGTGGCTCATGCCTATACTCCCAGCACTTTGGGAGGCCGAGGCAGGTGGATCACTTGAGGTCAGAAATTCAAGACCCACCTGGCCAACATGGTGAAACTAAATTTCTACTAAAATACTCTACTAAAAATACAAAAAAATTAGCCAGGTGTGGTGGTACACGCCTGTAATCCCAGTTACTTGGGAGGTTGAGGCAGGATAATCACTTGAACCCAGGAGACAGAGGTTGCAGTGAGCTGAGATCATCCCACTGCACTCCAGCCTGGGCCACAGAGTGACACTTTGTTTCGGAAAAAAAAAAAAAAATCTCGGATGGGACTCCAAGAGGGATTTCATCTGCTTATGAGTACAGGTGTTCATATGTTAATTCCCCAAATAACTTTTCCCAAACTTTTTATCTGGAAAGTTTTCATATATACAGAAAAGGTAAAAGAGTGGTATATTGAATTTTTTTCTTTTTTGAGACAGGGTCTCACTGTGTCACCCAGGCTGGAGTGCAATGGCACCATCTCGGCTCACTGCAACCTCCGCCTCTTGGGTTGAAGTGATTCTCCTGCCTTGGCCTCCCAGATAGGTGAAACTACAAGCGTGTGCCACCACGCCGGGCTAATTTTTTAATTTTTAGTAAAGATGGGGTTTCACCATGTAGGCCAGTCTGGTCTCGAACTCCTGACCTTAGGTGATCTGCCCACCTTGGCCTCTCAGAGTCCTACGATTACAGGCATGAGCCGCCGCACCTGGCCCATAGTAAACTTTGTACCTAGCTCCACCAGTTACTACTATTTTGACACATTTATGTGATCTGTTTCTCTATACACATGCATATATACACGTATAATCGTTTGCAGAACAATTTGAAGATAAGTTGCAGACATTAACATCCCTCCACCTAAATACTTCAGTTTACAGCTCCTAAGAATAACACATGATTATCATTATTTCTTTTTTTCCCTTTCCTTTCCTTTCCTTTCTCCTTCCTTCCTTCCTTCCTTCCTTCCTTCCTTCCT